>NW_027365108.1:0-138667 GCF_046119375.1 Phyllobates terribilis | reverse complement strand
CGCCGACCGGCTCGAACACCGCCCAAAACAGCTCGAATTTGAGATTGGCGAACAGTTCGAGTAGAACAACGCTCATCTCTAATAGATACCTCCCCCTGATTACTGACCTTAGGTATATGTGACCACCCCAGGCAGTGCCCTTGGGTCTCTCAATTTCAGCACCATCAGTCAATATCATGTCCTCCTGTAATGCGGTCCAGGCTGGAATGCACTCAGAAGTCGCGTGTCCCAGAGACATGGTCATGCATTCCACACAATGCTCCGCATAAAAAATAATCCGACTTCCAGTCTTGTCATATCCGGTCAGCGCTCACTCAAACAGACATCTGCGTTCCAGGGAATGGAGTGCATAGAAAATACACGTCCCTTCCGGTTCTGTCATTTTCGGTACAGAGCTCTAGTAAAGACTAGCATATTGCACTATAGCAACCATCATGGAACGCAAAAGGACAAGATAACGCCCCAATGCGCTTCAACCAGTGTAGCCCATTGGGGTGTTATCATCCTTCAAAAAAATTTTGATTTTGACAGGGGCCTTTACAAGAATATATTTAAGAATAAATGCCAAAACCTCATTTGATGCAAAATCATTAAATATCAAAATTAAATAACTAGCCTGGAAAATATGAAAGTTCAATATATCAGAGAGAGGGAAAGAGTTTCTAATGGTAACATGATATATTATGATACGGGTATCCAAAATTAAGGACAACCCATAGATTATGGCAAGTAATAAATAAAACAGTACTGAAATCCCACATATAGCTCGAGAGACACTCCAAAACATACAAAAAGGGGGCAAATGATAATTGTTTGTTTAATCCCTTTGGTGACACACTCTTAAGTCTAAAAATCCATTCACTTTCTTTTTTTAGTATTTGCTTATCATGGCCCCCTTTCCTGATAGTTCAACCACACTGAAGGAAACCTCATGTATACTTGCATGGTGGATTCCATTAATGTATCTCGCCAACAGTATGTGTAGTTTATGCCGTATATCACCTAAATGCTCCCCTACCCTTCGCCTAAATTCTCTCGATGTCTTTCCCACATAGTCCAGTGGGCAGGTGCAGGTGGCTTTGTAAACTACACTCTCCATCTTACAATTAGAGAAATCACGCAGAAAAAAGTTTTTTCCTGTGGAAGCAGTGGTGAAGATCTTGCCTGGAATCATCCAATCACACATTTTACAGTTACCATAGCGAAAAAGGCCACATATCTTCCAATCATACAATATGCCCATGGTAGGCAGTTTTTGGTATAGACTATGGACCAGGCGGTCTCGGATTGACTGTCCTTTCCTAAAAGTTACGCTCCGTGATGCTAGAATAATGCCTCTTAGATCAGGATCAAACAACAAGATATCCCAATGCTTTCTCGGGATCCTAAAGATTTGTTAATTCTTGTTGTTAAAAGTTCCTATCAGTATTGTGATGCTGTTCTCTTTCTATTCGGCCCAGAAGTAGAGAATTCCTCTTGCAGTTCCCCGCATAGTCACAGGCCTAATTGAGGATATGTGTGGGGTATATGTGTGGAGTAAATCTTCGCTTTAGATCAGAGGATTGCCTGCAATAGTCAGTTAAATCAGAACACTTTCTTCTAATCCGACAAAATTGGCCCTTAGGTATCCCCTTCGGGTGGTGACTGTCCCATCTTAGAAGACTATTTGTGGCCGTTGGCTTCCGATGGGTAAGGGTTTATAAACATCCACCATGGTCTTTTATGATGACTAGATCAAGAAAAGGTAGTCTGGTGGAATCAGATTCTGACGTGAGCCAAAGCCCCACCTTGTTGATGTTTAGGAGCCTGACAAATTTTACAAAGTCATCTGTCATCCCTGTCCTCAAAATCAGAAAGTCATCTATTAATCTGACCCACATCAAGATCTTACTATACCACCATTTCTCTTCCTCTCCAAAGACAATGATTTCCTCCTACCAGTCCTCCCACCAGCCCAGGAAGATGTTAGCATACGAGGGGGAACATGGGCTCCTCATCACAGTACCCCTGAGCTGGTGGAAGTACTTCCCATTGAAGAGGAAGTAGTTGTGGGTCAGAATGAATTCCAGAAGATTCACGGCAAAGGTTGTGTTTCTCACACTGGATCGCTCTTGATCTAAGATAATAATCCACAGCTTGAAGGCCGGCTTCATTATTATTATAGCACCATTTATTCTATGGCACTTTACATGTGAAAAGGGGTACACACAATACAAACAAGTACAATACTACTAGAAGTACTAGAAGCCGTGAGACTATGAGCTTCCCCAGGCCAGAGGTGTAAATGGAGAAGAGCAGGGGCCCTAGGACTAAAGCTTTTGGGACACCAACAGATAGAGGGCGAGGTGAGGAGGTGGTGTGTGAGTGGGAGACGCTGAATGTCTGGTCTGTCAGGTATGACGAGATCCGAGGTAGGGCCAAGTCAGTGATGCCAAAAGATGAGAGAATAATAGGTAATAGGGAATGGTCCACTGTATCAAAAGCAGAGGACAAGTACTGTAGGAGGAGGACAGAGTAGTGTCGCTTGGATTTGGCAGTTAGTAGGTCGTTAGTGACATTAGTCAGGGCAGTTTCAGTGGAGTGTTGTGGTCAGAAGCCAGATTGCAAGTGGTCAAAAAGGGAGCAAGAGGAGAGGTGGGAGGACAGTTCAAGATGGACGTGTTGTTCCAGTAGTTTTGAGGCATAGAAAAGAAGTGATATGGGGTGATAGCTAGACACACAGCATGGGACAAGGGAGGGCTTTTTGAGAATGGGTGTGATTGAGGCATGTTTATACCTCATAAGGTATGTTACTGTATAACGCTTCCACATCTATTGATGCCAAGATGGTATTAGCATCAACAGTTATACCTTCAAGTTTCCTTAATAAATCAGTAGTATCCCTGATGTAAGATGGAAGCATGGTAACTAGTGATGAGTGAGCATGCTCGCTACTGCTCAGTGCTCGCCCGAGCATCTCACTGCTCAAGATGCTCGGCACTCGCCGAGTATTTCTGGGGTTGCTCGACGGGAGCTCGGGTCCCCTGCCTGCATGTTTGGAACTCTTTAGAATGCCAATCAACATGTAGGGATTGTCTGCCACACACTGTAATACCGCAGCCATGTTGGTTGTGGCATTACAGTGATTGGCTGGCCGCGCAGCATCATCAGGTCTATATGAGACCTGGTGCCACCATGCTCGTCACAGTCACTCCGGAATCAGACAGTGTAGGGAGAGCTGCTGCTGAGCTAAGGAGAGATTTGCTTGTTTTTAGTTAGTGTAGGTATACCAGACTATATTAGAGACACATATCCATGTTAACTAACAGTCCTTCTGAGAACTAATCCAGCTGCAGAGATATCAGTGCTAGGCAGGCAGGCAGGGTATATAGCAGACTGCAGTGCACATACCAAGAGGGTCCATTCCAGTTCTGTCTGCTGGTGCTTTTACAGATATTTGTAGAAAAAGGCCCAGGGATCAGGGGCCAGGAATTTTTTTTTATCTTAATCCTGATTATTTGCTTAAAAAGCAATCCAGAGAACACCGTTTATCTGCGCCATTTGCTTGTTGGCACTGCAGAATACAGCCAGGTCCTTTCCATATTACAGCGCTAAAAATCCAGCTATTTACAGTAAAACTGTGGTTTGTCTGTCACACGGATCACATATAATTGCACTGAAAATATTGCCATTTCTGCCCTCCATTGAAATTTTGTTGCAGTGTGTCAGTGAACTTATTGACACGAGGTCGGCGCTGTTGAAAATAGTTACCTACAGGCCAGCTATTTAAAACTGTGGTTTGTCCGTCACACGGATCACATATAAGTTTGCTCCAAATTCAGCCATTTGTAGTGAGCATGGAAGATATTGTCCTCCATTTAAAATGGGCAAGGAGTGTGGCAAGGGACGAGGAACTGGACGTGATGGTGATGGTACATGCAGATGCCAAGGCCGTGGGCTAGCTGAAATTGTGTCACAACAAACACCCACATCTTCTCGCTCGACCTTCCTGTCCCAATTAATAGGGGACCGCAGAACAACACTACTGAACACAGAGCAGTGTGAAAAGGTTATTGATTGGATAGCAGATAATGCTTCCAGTCCCTCAGCCACCACCACCCTGTCTTCCACACGGTCAAGTCTCAGTAGCCGTGAGTCTGGACTGCATATTTCTCACCCTGATACTCCTTCCTCCCACCATGCCGAGTGCCCGGAGACAACTGATCCCACACTTGGACACTCCGAAGAGCTGTTCGCTTTTCCATTTATAGATTCGGGCCTAACGCCTGGTCCACTTGAAGCGGGGCAAGAGGAGATCGCATGTAACGATGCCCAAATATTTGAGCAGCCACGGTCATACGAAGGCGACAGTGGGAAAGTGTCACAAGAGGTGGACGATGATGAGACACAATTGCCAGAAAGTCAGAAGGAGGACCAGGGTGCGGAATTGGAAGACGAGGTGGTGGATGATATAGTAACTGACCCAACCCGGCAGGAGGACATGCAGAGCGAGGACAGCAGCACACAGGGGGAGGGAGGCAGAGCACCCCAACAGGCAGGAAGAAGCAGTGTGGTGGCAGCACTTTGTGGGCCGAACCCCAGGGTCCAGGAACAGTGTCTGCGGGTGACACCATTGCTTCTTCCGCTGTTGTGCGTGCAAGCCAATCCCCTGTCCATAGTGCATGCAAAGATGCCTCCTGCCCTGCACCTGTCGTTGCACACTCTCAACTAGCACCATCAGCAAACACGTCCTTGTCCCAGCGCAGGCATTCAGTTGTCCATACCCCAGTCCTTGAAGCGCAAATACGCAGCCAACACCCCACAGGCCACACTACTAAATTCCCACATTTCACGACTGCTTGTGCTCGAAATATTGCCTTTTAGGCTCGTGGAGACAAAATCTTTCCGCAACCTGACAGCGGCAACCGTCCCTCAGTACTCGGTCCCCAGCCGCCACTATTTCTCCCAGTGTGCCGTCCCCGCATTACACAAGCACGTGTCCCACGACATTAGCCGTGCCTTCAACAATGCAGTTACAGGGAAAGTCCACCTAACCACGGACACGTGGACAAGTGCTTATGGGCAGGGACGGTACATCTTGCTGACGGCACACTGGGTTAACATAGTGGAAGCCGGGACCCAGTCGGACCTTGGGATGGAACACATCCTCCCGACGCCAAGGATTGCAGGCCCTAGGTCAATCTGGGTTGCCCCCACAGTCTACAGCTCCTGCACCTCAGCCTCCTCCTCCTCTTCAGTCTCCATCTCCGAAATGACCACATCAGTCACAAGCTGGAAGCACTGCAGCACTGCCTCGGCCAAGCGGCAGCAGGCTGCTGAAGCTAATATGCTTAGGTGACAAACAGCACAATGCTGAAGAGTTGTGGACAGCTCTGAAAGAGCAGGCAGATCTGTGATCAATGGCCGGAACCTGGTGGTGGCTCTGAGGCGAGGGGAGTTCACACATGTACCATGCCTGGCCCATGGGCCAGACTTCTCAACACCACCGAATGGTAGCAGCGTAACAAACTCAAATTCAGTGTCTTTTTTTGTGAGGTGTATTCCCATGCACCTTTTCACACCCACACATGGGTATACGCTTCCTGATTTTGGCTATTTGCTCTTGTCCTCCTCCTTCTCCTCATCCTCATCCTCCACCACCATATCACCAGGGTGACCGTGGTCCGTGATGCAACACCCACATAATTTTTTTAAAGGGTGTTTATGATGCCCGTAAAAAATTTTTTTTATACAGTATGTTCATGTATACCCCCCAGGGGTAAATGTTTGTCAGCCCATACACTTAGTGCATGGGCATTACAAGTATAGGAGACCCGCTCCTTTCTAATGGGAATATTTTTTCATGAGGCCCTCTACGTCTCTTCCAAGGGGCATTGGAGTGCCTCCAAATTTTTGGCAGCTCTTGCTTTCACTGCATAGGCCAACACTATGGGAGACCCACTTCCTAATAATGGGAACATTTTTTCATGAGGCCCTCTATGTCTCTTCCAAGGGGCATTGGAGTGCCTCCAAATTTTTGGCAGCTCTTGCTTTCACTGCATAGGCCAAAACTATGGGAGACCCACTTCCTACTAATGGGAACATTTTTTTCATGAGGCCCTCTACGTCTTTTCCAAGGGGCATTGGAGTGCCTCCCTATTTTTGGCATCCCTTGCATTCACTGCGTTGGCAAACACAATGGGAGACCCACTATCTAATAATGGGAACATTGTTTTTTAGGAGGCCCTCTGACCTCCACGTCTCTTCCAAGGGGCATTGGAGTGCCTCCAAATTTTTGGCAACCTTTGCATTCACTGCATAGGCAAACACAATGGGAGACCCACTTCCTAATAAAGGGAACATTTTTTTTTCAGGAGGCCCTCCTCTACGTCTCTTCCAAGGGGCATTGCAGTAGGTCCAAATTTTTGGCAGCCCTTGCATTCACTGCATAGGCAAACAGTAAGGGAGACCCACTTCCTAATAATGGGAACATTGTTTTCATGAGGCCCTTTTCAAAGTCTCTTCAAAGGGGTATTGCGGTGCGTCCAAATTTTTTGGGCAGCCCTGTCACTCACTGCATATGCAATAACAGTTAACAATATGGAACATGTGGGGTGATCTAATGTTGAAAATCGGTAACACCCCATATCATGGCACTTATATTGTTAGGTTTTTGGGATAATCAAAGTATAACAATATTAAAGAAAGGACAAAAGGAGAAAAAACTTCGAAACACATCCCACTTTAGAAAAAGTACATATATAGCTTTTTATTAGAAAAATCCAAGAAAATGACAAGAAATACATATGGATCACACCTAATCTTGTTAAAAATAGGAAAGAGCCCGGAAGCAAAAAAGGCGTACAAATAGATCAAGTTTAAATACAAAAAAGGCTCATATAGGGCAAAACATGACTATAATTGACCAATAATTTGATGCAGAGACTTCAATAAATATCATACTAAGTATACGGCTATTCCATGTTAATGTTCAAGGATAAATCTAAATTGACATTGCATATACTCAAGGAATGCCAGTTAATATAAATAGTCTCTGCTTTAATATATATACAAAAATTCAATCACATGTGCCCATAGGGATGCATCATTGCAACACCTACATCAGATCATAACAATACCCAGTCACTGTATAGAGCAGAATAGAAGGATTGTATAACGTTTAATATGCATAGTGATCCATAAAGATCTCTCACTTACAGCAACTGAAAAGCACGCCACCTGTTCCTGCTCTCCCTACGCGTGTTTCGGCTAGAACTGCCTTCGTCAGGGGGTGGAGAATGGGAGAGGTGAAAGGAGTTAAAAAGGCCAAGCGACCAATGAGAAATGGGGGTGTGTGGGTAGCTGGCTAATCAATGCAGAGCGGGCGTGGTGTGATGCATGTCTGTCACTGCCCCAACGCCACATCCACGGCAACCGCGTCATGTGACCCTCGACAACACAGCCACGCGAGTTATCACGTGACTGTGCGTCCGAGGAACACATATAGACACAGCCAGCGAAGAGGTAGAGGCAGGCAGTGAGGCAGGCGAAGAGGTAGAGGCAGCCCTGCCACTTTTGAGTCCGCAAAAGTGGCAGGGCTGCCCAAAATTAGGACGCACCCCAATACCTCTTTGAAAATTTGGATGCACCCCAATACCCCTTTGAAGAGACTTAGAGGAGTGCTTCCTGAAAACAATGTTCCCATTATTAGGAAGTGGGTCTCCCATACTGTTTGCCTATGCAGTGAATGCAAGGGCTGCCAAAAATTTGGACCTACTCCAATGCCCCTTGGAAGAGACGTAGAGGAGGGTCTCATAAAAAAAATGTTCCCATTATTAGGAAGTGGGTCTCCCATTGTGTTTGCCTATGCAGTGAATTCAAGGGTTGCCAAAAATTTGGAGGCACTCCAATGCCCCTTGGAAGAGACGTGGAGGTCAGAGGGCCTCCTGAAAACAATGCTCCCATTATTAGAAAGTGGGTCTCCCATACTGTTTGCCTATGCATTGAATGTAAGTGTTGCCAAAAATTTGGACCTACTCCAATGCCCCTTGGTAGAGAAGTAGAGGAGGACCTCCTAAAAAAAATGTTCCCATTATTAGGAAGTGGGTCTCCCATAGTGTTGGCCTATGCAGTGAATGCAAGGGCTGATAAAAATTGGGAGGTACTCCAATGCCCTTTGGAAGAGACGTAGAGGACCTCCTTAATAAATGTTCCCATTATTAGGAAGTGGGTCTCCCATAGTGTTGGTCTAAGCAGTGATGTTAATTATGGCGTCATCGCCGCTCACCATCTTGGTGGAGTCCTCAAAGTTTTGAAGGATAGTACAGATGTGTGACATCTATATCCACTCCTGAGGTCTTATGTGTGGAGTCTGAACTGAATACCGACAGCCTTGTTGATGCTGGTAGTCAACAACTGCCCTCTTCTGCTCACAAATCCTTCCCAGCATCTGTAGTGTAGAGTTCCAACACGTGGGCACATCACACATCAGTCGGTGAGCCGGAAGCTGCAAACGCTGCCGAAACATGGCAAGAGCGGCGGAAGCTGTAGCTAACTTTCTAAAATGGGCCCAGAGGCAGAGTACTTTGACAAGCAGATCCGATAGCTCCGGGTAGCTTTTGAGAAACCGCTGAACCACGAGGTTAAACACATGGGCCAGGCATGGTACATGTGTGAGCTCGCCTCAGAACCACCACCAGGTACCAGCCATTGTCACACAAGACCATGCCTGGCTGTAGGTTCAGCGGTGTCAGCCACAGATCTGCCTGCTCTTTCAGAGCTGTCCACAACTCTTCAGCATTGTGCGTTTTTTCACCTAAGCATATTAGCTTCAGCACAGCCTGTTGCCTGTTCCCCATCCCTTGCCACATGCCTTGCCCATTTTAAAAGGAGGACAATATATTCCACCTTCACTACAAGTGGCTGAATTTGGAGCGAACTTATATGTGATCCGTGTGACGGACAAACCACAGTTTTAAATAGCTGGCCTGTAGGTAACTATTTTTAACAGCAAACTGGTGTCAATAACTTCACTGACACACTGAAACAAAATTTTAATGGAGGCTAGAAATGGCTGAGTTTTCAGGGCAATTATATGTGATCCGTGTGATGGACAAACCACAGTTTTAAATAGCTGGATTTTTAGCGCTGTAATATGGAAAGGACCTGGCTGAATTCTGCAGTGCCAACAAGCATATGGCGCAGATAAACAGTGTTCTCCAGATTGCTTTTTAAGCAAATAATCAGGATTAAGATAAAAAAAAAAAATTATTCCTGACCCCTGATACCTGGGCCTTTTTCTACAAATATCTGTAAAAGCACCAGCAGACAGAACTGTAAATCTATTTTATTAGAAAATTAGAAACACTTCCAGAAATAAACCAAAACAGAACATTTTTGTAGCGCCGGCGTCCCTGCCCTCTGCTAGGCAGGGACGCTGTTCCCCTCACCCCTCTGCTCCGAGCCCGGCGTCCTCCTCCCACTCTGCTGGCAGCGCGCACTCCTTCCCGGCCACTGAGCTTAGGGCGCGCGCGCGCTCCCTCCCTCTTAAAGGGGCCGCGCGCGCCGTCCTAAGGAGTCCCCGGCCAATGGCCGGAGGACTTCACCATATATTAGGCACCTCCTCCAAAATGGAGGTGCCCGAGCAATATTGTTGCACTGTTCACTACTCTGCTTCAGCCCTCAGGTCCCGTTGCCAGTTACCTGCCAGTTACCTGCCAGAAACCTGCCAGAAACCTGCCAGTTTGCTGTCTGTTTCCTGCCTGACATTCCTCCTACCTGCTTGCTAGCCTGAGGTCCGACGGTCTGCCTTCCTACTCCTGTCAGTCTGCCTATGGACCATCTTGCCCGCTCACCTGGGAGCGCACATCTGCTACCTGCCTGCTAGCCTACCTGGAGGCTCCGCCGTCACGTGCTGTGACCACCTGCCATTCCAGAGACTCCTGCCCGCTCACCTGGGAGCGCACATCTGCTACCTGCCTGCTAGCCTACCTGGAGGCTCCGCCGTCACGTGCTGTGACCACCTGCCATTCCAGAGACTCCTGCCCGCTCACCTGGGAGCGCTCATCTGCTGCCTGTCTGTTGGCCTACCTGGAGGCTCCGCCGTCACATGCTGTGACCACCCGTTTATCCAGAGACACTCGCTTACTCACCTGGGAGCACACATCTACCATCTGCCTGCTAGCCTACCTGGAGGCTCAGCCATCACAGGTCGTACCTACCCTTTACCCAGAGACTGCCCCGGTCACTTGCCGTGACCTCCTGCCCGTTCATCCAGAGACTGCCTCGGTCACTTGCCGTGACCTCCTGCCCGTTCATCCAGAGACTACCCCGGTCACTTGCCGTGACCTCCAGCCCGTTCACCCAGAGACTGTCCCGGTCACCTGCTGTGACTGCCTGCCCGTCTTCCCTGGTCGCCACCCGCTCCCTTACAAGGACCGCCCCCTTGTATAGTAGCTCAGAGGTTCCGCCTCCCAGACCCGTTACAGTTTGCTCGGGCCATGGAACCCGGTGGCACCCAAGCTCCCTCACTCTCGGATCTGTGTCATGAACTGTCCCGTCAGAGGTCCCAACAGGAGTCCATCCTGGGTCACCTGCGGAATGTCAATTCTCGCCTGGACACTCTGACTGCTCCACCAGCAACCACCGCCAGTGCCATGACTCGCAATCCGGCAGCTCTGCTGCCCACCAATACTATGGTATCCTACCCCGGACCCCGGCTTTCTGCACCTCCTCGCTTCGGAGGCGACTCCACTCAGGCTCGGGGCTTTATAAATCAGTGCACCCTGCACTTTGAACTCCTGTCCCACCAGTTTAACTCCGACCGGGCCAAAATTGCCTTCATCATGTCCCATCTCACCGGGGAGGCCCTGGCCTGGCTAAATCCTCTATGGGAGAGAGGAGACCCCCTGGTGTCCGACTTGCCTGCCTTTCTCACGGCTTTCCGGAAAGTCTTCGACGAACCCGGACGGAGGACCTCATCCGCATCATCTCTGCTACGCCTCCGTCAGGGAAGCCTCACCGTGGGCCAATATGCCATACGGTTCCGTACCCTTGCCTCGGAGCTGGCCTGGGATAACGACGCTCTGGTATCTGTCTTCTGGGAGGGTCTGTCCGGCCGTATTAAAGATGAACTCGCCGGTCGAGACATTCCTACCACTCTCGATGACCTAATAACTCTTGCCACCCGGATTGACCTACGGTTCCAGGAGCGTGCCAAAGAAGTCACCCGTGAGAGGAGGTGTCCACGTCTAGCTCCTACTTTTCAGAAACCCGTCACTCCCTCCGTTTCTCCCCAGGTACACTCTCCCGAGCCTATGCAGGTCGACCTGACCAAGATGGTCAAAACCCGTCAGGATTTACGCCGTGCCGAGCGGAGCTGCTTCTACTGTGGCAGTAAGGAGCACCGGATCCGTACCTGCCCGGAGAGGTCGGGAAACGCCTGTGTCTAGGTTCGCTCAGAGAGGTCGACCTAGACAAGAATAAATCCTCTCCATCTCTGCTGCTGTCAGTCTCAATTATCTGCGGGGAGAATCGTTATTTCGAACTAGCCCAACTTGACTCTGGAGCGGCCGGGAATCTTATTTCACAGGCCCTGGTAGAAAAATACCGCATTCCCACCAAACCTCTGGCTATACCATTATCTGTCGCTGCTGTGGATGGGGGCCTCTTACCACGTCCCATCCAACTCATCACCGAATTCATAACTCTGCAGGTGGGAATGCTGCATTCTGAGAGCATCTCTTTTCATGTTCTGCCTGGACTCTCTCACGCCCTCTTACTAGGTCTACCTTGGCTCCAGAGACATGCACCCGTGCTTGACTGGCAGACCGGAGAAGTCCTTCGCTGGGGACAGGACTGTCATAAGACTTGTTTGGTTCCTGCTCATCCCGCCCGTCCTTCTCCTACCCCAACTAATCTACCTGGACT
Source organism: Phyllobates terribilis (assembly GCF_046119375.1). Lineage (NCBI taxonomy): Eukaryota > Metazoa > Chordata > Amphibia > Anura > Dendrobatidae > Phyllobates > Phyllobates terribilis. The sequence goes on along the minus strand of NW_027365108.1, from coordinate 126,760 downwards.
TCTGATTCCCTATTGGTCATTTGCTGATATCTTTAATAAAAAGGAGGCAGAGACATTACCCCCTCATAGACCATACGACTGTCCTATCAACCTGTTACCCGGTACTATGCCTCCCTGTGGGCGTATTTACCCATTGTCCGCTGCTGAGACCCGGTCGATGTCCGAATATATTGAGGAGAATTTGGCCAGGGGATTCATCCGGAAATCTACCTCCCCGGCGGGAGCAGGCTTCTTTTTCATAAAAAAGAAGGACGGCTCTCTCCGTCCCTGTATAGACTATAGAGGCCTTAACCAGATCACGGTGAAGAATAAGTACCCCCTTCCGCTCATTCCAGAATTATTTGATCGTCTGAGGGGGGCTAGAATCTTCACCAAACTGGACCTCCGTGGGGCGTACAACCTGGTCCGTATCCGTCAAGGGGATGAATGGAAGACTGCATTCAACACCCGGGACGGCCACTATGAATATCTGGTAATGCCCTTTGGTCTCTGTAACGCTCCTGCCGTCTTTCAAGAGTTGGTCAATGACATCTTCCGGGACCTTCTCTACTCCTGCGTAGTGGTGTACCTGGACGACATCTTGGTCTTCTCTCCGGATCTCCAGACTCACCGGAGAGACGTTCGTCAGGTCCTGCTCAGGCTCAGGCAGAATCACCTCTTCGCTAAATATGAGAAGTGCCTCTTTGAGCAGACCTCGCTTCCGTTTTTGGGCTACATTATTTCTCAGACCGGCCTACGAATGGATCCAGAGAAACTGTCTGCCATCGAGAAATGGCCCCGACCGGAGGGGTTGAAGGCCATTCAGCGGTTCCTGGGCTTCGCCAACTACTACCGCCTCTTCATACCGCACTTCTCTTCCCGGACTGCCCCAATTTCCGCGCTCACCCGTAAGGGCACTAATCCCAGAGAGTGGCCGCCCGAAGCAGAGGAGGCCTTTCTTTCCTTAAAACAGGCCTTCTCTTCCGCCCCGGTGCTGCATCGCCCAGATGGCAACAAGCAGTTCTTCCTGGAGGTTGACGCCTCCTCCTCTGGAGCCGGAGCGGTACTTACCCAAAAATCATCTTCCGGGAGAATGGTAACTTCTCCTCTTCTGAGCGCAACTATTCCATAGGAGATCGAGAGTTATTGGCCATCAAGCTGGCATTGGAGGAGTGGCGTTACCTGCTCGAAGGGGCTCTTCACCCGGTAATAATTTACACTGACCACAAGAACTTGGCTTACCTCCAGCATGCCCAGAGACTTAACCCGCGCCAAGCTCGGTGGTCCTTGTTTTTTGCTCGCTTTGATTTTATTCTTCATTTTCGCCCGGCTGACAAAAACATCAAGGCGGACGCCTTGCCCCGATCCTTTCTGGTGTCTGATCTCGAGGAAGAACCGAAACACATCATCGATCCCGCCAGAGTAATGCAGGTGGCTCCCGTGAGTCTAAATTGTCTCCCTCCCGGTAAGACGTTCGTATCAGTACCTGATCGGGAGAAGATCCTACACTGGGGTCACTCGTCTAAACTAGCTGGCCACGCCGGTCAGAAAAAGACCCTCCAGCTTATTACCCGGCACTACTGGTGGCCTACCCTGCACAAGGATGTAATAGACTTTGTTTCTGCCTGTGTGTCCTGCGCCCGCAACAAGGTTCCGAGACATCTGCCAGCAGGTCGCCTCCTTCCGCTCTCAGTACCTGCTGCCCCCTGGCAGCATATAGCAATGGACTTTATAACTGATCTCCCCGTCTCTGCCGGTTGTACGGTCATTTGGGTGGTCGCTGACCGCTTTTCCAAGATGGCTCATTTCGTTCCCCTGCCAGGCCTCCCGTCTGCACCCGAGCTGGCTAAAGACTTTATCCGCCACATCTTCCGTCTTCATGGACTGCCCCTCCACATAGTGTCGGATCGTGGGGTACAGTTCACCTCACGCTTCTGTAGAGCCACTTGTAAACTGCTAGACGTCACCCTGGACTTCTCCTCCGCTTACCACCCACAGTCTAATGGTCAAGTGGAGCGGATCAATCAGAACCTGACCAGTTACCTCCGGCACTTCGTTAATGCCCACCATTCAGACTGGGAGGATCTCCTGCCATGGGCCGAATTTTCTTACAACAATCACGAGAGCGAATCTTCCTCCAAATCCCCGTTTTTTGTTGTCTTCGGTCAGCATCCTCGGATCCCATTTCAAGTCTCCACCTCGGTGGACAATCCGGCTGCGGAATCTCTTGTTAACAAATTTTCCTCCATATGGGAGAGTACCCGGTCCGCACTCCTTCTGTCATCCGAGCGTATGAAAAGACATGCTGACAAAAAACGTCTGGATCCTCCTCAATTCCGTCCAGGGGATAAGGTCTGGCTCTCGTCCAAGTATGTCCGGCTCAAGATTCCTTCCTATAAGTTAGGGCCTCGGTTCATCGGTCCTCTGGAGGTCATCAGTCAGATCAACCCGGTGGCCTATAAATTGAAACTCCCGGCCAACTTGCGGATCCCTAACTCCTTCCATGTATCTCTCCTCAAACCTGTGGTACTTAACTCTTTTTCCAAGTCTACAGGTACGCCTCCTGCTCCGGTTTCCGCTGAAAACGAATTTGAGGTAGAGAACATTCTGGCCACCAAAAGTGTAAGAGGGAAGACCTTTTTTCTAGTAGATTGGAAGGGGTTTGGTCTTGAAGAGAGAACGTGGGAGCCCCGGGAGAACATCCATGCCCCTCTCATCCTAGCTAAATTTCTCTCTGGCCTAAAAAAGGGGGGGCCTAAAGGGGGGGGTACTGTAGCGCCGGCGTCCCTGCCCTCTGCTAGGCAGGGACGCTGTTCCCCTCACCCCTCTGCTCCGAGCCCGGCGTCCTCCTCCCGCTCTGCTGGCAGCGCGCGTTTCTTCCCGGCCACTGTGCTTAGGGCGCGCGCGCGCGCTCCCTCCCTCTTAAAGGGGCTGCGCGCGCCGTCCTAAGGAGTCCCCGGCCAATGGCCGGAGGACTTCACCATATATTAGGCACCTCCTCCAAAATGGAGGTGCCCAAGCAATGTTGTTGCACTGTTCACTACTCTGCTTCAGCCCTCAGGTCCCGTTGCCAGTTACCTGCCAGTTACCTGCCAGAAACCTGCCAGTTTGCTGTCTGTTTCCTGCCTGACATTCCTCCTACCTGCTTGCTAGCCTGAGGTCCGACGGTCTGCCTTCCTACTCCTGTCAGTCTGTCTATGGACCATCTTGCCCGCTCACCTGGGAGCGCACATCTGCTACCTGCCTGCTAGCCTACCTGGAGGCTCCGCCGTCACGTGCTGTGACCACCTGCCATTCCAGAGACTCCTGCCCGCTCACCTGGGAGCGCTCATCTGCTGCCTGTCTGTTGGCCTACCTGGAGGCTCCGCCGTCACATGCTGTGACCACCCGTTTATCCAGAGACACTCGCTTACTCACCTGGGAGCACACATCTACCATCTGCCTGCTAGCCTACCTGGAGGCTCAACCATCACAGGTCGTACCTACCCTTTACCCAGAGACTGCCCCGGTCACTTGCCGTGACCTCCTGCCCGTTCATCCAGAGACTGCCCCGGTCACTTGCCGTGACCTCCTGCCCGTTCATCCAGAGACTACCCCGGTCACTTGCCGTGACCTCCAGCCCGTTCACCCAGAGACTGTCCCGGTCACCTGCTGTGACTGCCTGCCCGTCTTCCCTGGTCGCCACCCGCTCCCTTTCAAGGACCGCCCCCTTGTATAGTAGCTCAGAGGTTCCGCCTCCCAGACCCGTTACAATTTTCCTGTTACAATATCCAGCAACACAGACAAGTAGACCCCACCTACCCGACTCCACATCAGCTACCATACAACCATCCCTATACAGTGGGGTCGGAAAGTATTCAGACCCCTTTACATTTTTAACTCTTTGTTTCATTGCAGCCATTTGGTAAATTCTAAAAAGTTCATTTTTTTTTCATTAAAGTACACTCTGCACCCCATCTTCACTGAAAAAAAAAACTGAATTGTAGAAATGTTTGCAAATTTATTAAAAGAGAAAAACTGAAATATCACATGGTCATAAGTATTCAGACCCTTTGCTCAGTATTGAGTAGAAGCACCCTTTTGAGCTATTACAGCCATGAGTCTTCTTGAGAATGATGCAACAAGTTTTTCACACCTGAATTTGGGGATCCTCTGCCATTCTTCCTTGCAGAACCATTTTCAGGTCTCTCCAGAGATGCTCAATTGCGTTTAGGTCAGGGCTCCTGCTGGGCCAGTCAAGAATGGTCACAGAGTTATACTGAAGCTATTCCTTTGTTATTTTAGCTGTGTGCTTAGGGTCATTGTCTTGTTGGAAGGTGAACCTTCGGCCAAGTCTGAGGTCCAGAGCACTCTTGAAGAGGTTTTCATCCAGGATATCTCTGTACTTGGCCGCATTCATGTTTCCTTCAATTGCAACCAGTTGTCCTGTCCCTGCAGCTGAAAAACACCTCCATAGCATGATGCCGCCACCACCATGTTTCACTGTAGGGATTGTATTGGGCAGGTGATGAGCAGTGCCTGGTTTTCTCTACACATTCCGCTTAGAATTATCACCAAAAAGTTCTGTCTTCATCTCATCAGACCAGAGAATATTATTTCTCATAGTCTGGGAGTCCTTCATGTGTTTTTGAGCAAACTCTATGCGGGTGTCACGGGTGTGTCGCCACGAAGATCGTCGCGACTACACAGCCTGACTTCTCGCAGCTGAGTTTTTGGTGCTTTGTGTTTTTTGGTAGTGAGGGAGTTAATTCTCTCTCTCTGTGCTTGACGAGGCTCAGCCTTGCCCAGCTGCAGTTAATGCTGCAGTATTGGGATTCCTTCAAATACCTGCTGGTCTGATAGGGAAGTTGTCGGTGAAAGCATTTCTTGCAGACCTTCAGAGCGGATTGTTGTTTGGTGGAGTTCGGAGCGAAGAGTATTTGGTGTGGTTTCTTCCCTTCCTCCCTTTATCATTTATCTCCTAACCTGTTGTTGTTCCCTCTGTAATTGTGGTGTGAGTTTTTGTATGCAAGGTGGTTTTTGGTTTTCCCCTTGTACTGTCTCGTTTGTCTAGTACTGTGTTTTGGGCTTTTTCTATCCTGTTCCCCATTGTTGTGATCGGGGTCCTTCTCAGGACTAGATTACTGAGGTTCAGGGATATTCAGGAGTTTAGGGTTACGCTGGCGGCCTGGACTTCTGTACCATTAACAGTACCTCCAGGTTGAGGGATTAGTCAGGGCCCCCGTTTAGGGTCAGCTCAGGCCCCTGACCTCCTGTACGCTGAGACAGCGTGACATTTTCACCGACCGACAAAAAAAAAAAGAAAAAAAAATTTCTCTCCAGCCACCATGGATCCAGTAGCCAGTCTAGCTCCGCAGTTGCAGAGTTTGTCCGTTTTGCTGACGGACGTTAAGTCCAAGGTTTTGTATCCCCAGGAGCAAGCCGGACCAGCACCTAAAGTAGCTCTCCCTGACAGGTTCATTGGGGGGCGGGACAAGTTTTTTGTTTTCCGGGAGGCATGCATGTTGTACTTTCGGCTGCGGCCTCGGTCATCGGGGAGTGAGGAGCAAAGGGTGGGAATTGTCATCTCGCTCCTACAAGGGGACCCACAATCTTGGGCGTTCTCTCTTCCCCCGGGCTCCCCGGCTCTCCAGTCAGTGGATAGGTTCTTCGCTGCTCTGGGACTCGTATATGATGACCCGGATCGGATCTCCCTTGCTGAATCTAAGTTACGTAGGATCCACCAGGGAGATCGTCCGGCGGAGGAATTCTGTTCGGAGTTCCGTAGGTGGGCCACGGACACCCAGTGGAATGACCCGGCTCTTAGGAGCCAGTTTTGTCAAGGGTTATCTGACAAATTAAAGGATGTGTTGGCACAGTATGATCCTCCCGCCTCACTGGAAGCCGCTATGGCCCTTTCTATTCGCATTGACAGACAACTTCGGGAGAGGTGCGGGATAACTCCGTTCCCTGTGATGACTCCACCTCCTACAAGGTCCCCTCATATGGAGGTTCCCCTGGTCAGTCCAGAGGAGCCTATGCAGTTAGGAGGGACATCATTCCGGGGGTGGGGACCGGCGGTGCGCCACAAGACTGGAAGGTGCTTCTTCTGCGGGAGAAAGGGACATTTTATTGGGGGGTGTCCATCCCGTCCTTTGCAGAGTAAAGAGTCGTCGGAAAACTGTTGATCCCAGGTTGTGTGGTGGACAGCAATCTGGGAGTAGGTATTTCGTCCCTAGGTTCGTCTCAGTTTCTCGTGTCGGCGGAGGTGGTGGTGGGTACGAGAACTGAGAGGATATCTGTTCTTCTAGATAGTGGGGCCGGGGCTAATCTGGTGGAGGCTCGGTTTGCCCGGGTTCAAGGTATGCTATTGAATATGTTGGCTAAACCCATCCCCATATTTTCGATCGACGCCAGGCCTCTCGGTCAGGGAAGTTTTTTGCAAGTGGTGCATAACGTAAATCTTCAAGTGGGGGCGATACATAAAGAACTGTTGTCTTGTTACGTGTTGGAGGGTCTTCCCACTCCTATTGTGTTGGGCCTTCCTTGGTTAACTAAGCATAATACGGTTATTAATTGGCAATCCAGGGAGATAAGCCAATGGAGTGAATTCTGTAATAAAAACTGCATGAATACGGTCATCGGTGCTGTCACTCCTAGGGTCTTACCTCCATTTCTGGCGGACTTTGAGGATGTATTCTCGGAGAAAGGGTGTCAGGAACTACCTCCTCATCGCGTGTATGACTGTTCTGTAAAATTGCTCCCTGGGGCCAAGTTACCTAAATCTAGGTTGTATAACCTATCTGGTCCGGAAAGGCAGGCCATGAAGGATTATATTTCAGAGAGTCTGGCTAAGGGGCATATTAGACCTTCATCTTCCCCGGTGGCCTCGGGGTTCTTCTTTGTGAAGAAGAAAGATGGAGGCCTACGCCCTTGCCTGGATTTCCGTGAACTTAATCGGATTACGGTCCAAGATCCTTATCCACTCCCACTTATCCCCGATCTCTTTAATCAGATCGTGGGCGCCAAGTGGTTCTCTAAGTTGGATCTCAGGGGGGCGTACAATCTGATTAGGGTGAAGGAGGGGGATGAGTGGAAGACGGCGTTTAACACTCCGGAGGGGCATTATGAGAACCTTGTCATGCCATTCGGTCTGACTAATGCCCCGGCGGTGTTCCAACACTTTGTTAATGATATTTTTCGCCGCCTGGTGGGTCAATTTGTGGTCATATATCTGGATGACATCTTAATTTACTCGCCTGATCTTGTGTCTCATCAGGAGCATGTTAGGCAGGTGTTACAGATCTTGCGGGATAATAAACTGTACGCCAAATGGGAGAAGTGTGTGTTCGCCGTACAGGAACTCCAGTTTTTAGGTTTCCTGGTGTCAGCGTCCGGTTTTCGTATGGACCCAGGGAAAGTGCGGGCAGTTCTGGAGTGGGATCTGCCAGAGAATCTTAAGGCACTACAACGTTTCCTGGGGTTTGCTAATTATTACTGGAAATTCATTCGTAATTTCTCATCCATGGTTAAACCTCTCACAGACATGACAAAAAAGGGGACGGATTTTTCTAGGTGGTCTGACAAGGCTTGTCAAGCATTCTCCTGCTTGAAAAAATGTTTTGCTTTGGCACCCATACTCATTCAACCTGATGCGTCACAGCCGTTCATTGTAGAGGTAGACTCTTCTGAGGTAGGGGTGGGAGCAGTTTTATCACAAGGTTCGTCCCCTGGTAAGTGGCGTCCATGCGCTTTTTTCTCCAAAAAATTGTCGTCCGCTGAGAGGAATTACGATGTCGGCAATAGGGAACTCTTGGCCATTAAGTTAGCTTTTGAGGAGTGGTGCCATTTTTTGGAGGGGGCAGTCCATCCGGTCACCGTTATCACCGATCACAAGAACCTGCTATATCTGGAGTCCGCAAAACGTCTGAATCCCAGACAAGCCAGGTGGTCGTTGTTTTTTACCAGGTTTAATTTTGTCGTTACATATCGTCCTGGGTCAAAAAATGTGAAGGCGGATGCCTTATCTCGTAGTTTCCCTGGGGCCGGGAATACGGATGATCCGGTTCCTATCCTTCAAGAGGGGGTGGTGATGTCGGCAGTATGCTCTGAGCTTGAGGAGGAGGTATTGGAGGCTCAGGGGGACGCCCCTGTTGGACCTCCAGGGAGACTGTTTGTTCCAGATCAGCTACGACAAAAGGTGATCGAGGCACACCATAACTCAGCTTTGGCAGGACACCCAGAGAGTAAAGCAACTGTGAATCTCCTCTCGCGTCGGTTTTGGTGGCCTAACTTACATAAGGAGGTGGTAACTTTTGTTGCGTCCTGTGGGGTTTGTGCACGCTCTAAGACCCCACATACCCGTCCGTCTGGGGCCCTCTTACCTTTGAAGATCCCGGAGCGTCCTTGGACTCATCTGTCTATGGACTTTATTACGGACCTCCCGCCGTCCTCGGGTAAAGCGGTCATACTCGTTGTAGTAGACAGGTTCAGCAAGATGGCACATTTTATCGCTCTTCCTGCCCTTCCTAATGCTAAAACTCTTGCGCAGGTGTTCATTGGAGAGATTGTGAGGCTTCACGGGGTACCCTCCGATGTGGTGTCAGATCGGGGGTCTCAGTTGGTGTCCAAATTCTGGAAGGCTTTTTGTACTCGGCGGGGGATGCATTTATCGTTCTCATCAGCTTTTCATCCTCAGACCAATGGTCAGACGGAACGTCTGAACCAGAGTTTGGAGACATATCTCCGGTGTTTTGTGTCAGAGAACCAGGAGGACTGGGCTTCTTTCTTACCTCTGGCGGAGTTTGCTCTTAATAATTGGCGGAGCCAATCCACTGGTAAGTCCCCGTTTTTTGGGGCATATGGTTTTCACCCCCAGTTTTGTACTTTCAGTAGAGGGGACTCTTCGGGGGTTCCTGAGGAGGAACGATTTTCGTCATCACTCGCTTCAGTACCTGGTTCATTGGAAAGGGTATGGTCCTGAGGAGAGAATGTGGGTTCCTGCGTCAGATATTAACGCAGACCGGTTAATTCGGGCCTTCCACACGACTCACCTGGATAAACCTGGCCCTGAGGGTCCAGAGGCCCCTCGTAGAAGGGGGGGTACTGTCACGGGTGTGTCGCCACGAAGATCGTAGCGACTACACAGCCTGACTTCTCGCAGCTGAGTTTTTGGTGCTTTGTGTTTTTTGGTAGTGAGGGAGTTAATTCTCTCTCTCTGTGCTTGACAAGGCTCAGCCTCGCCCAGCTGCAGTTAATGCTGCAGTATTGGGATTCCTTCAAATACCTGCTGGTCTGATAGGGAAGTTGTCGGTGAAAGCATTTCTTGCAGACCTTCAGAGCGGATCGTTGTTTGGTGGAGTTCGGAGCGAAGAGTATTCGGTGTGGTTTCTTCCCTTCCTCCCTTTATCATTTATCTCCTAACCTGTTGTTGTTCCCTCTGTAATTGTGGTGTGAGTTTTTGTATGCAAGGTGGTTTTTGGTTTTCCCCTTGTACTGTCTCGTTTGTCTAGTACTGTGTTTTGGGCTTTTTCTATCCTGTTCCCCATTGTTGTGATCGGGGTCCTTCTCAGGACTAGATTACTGAGGTTCAGGGATATTCAGGAGTTTAGGGTTACGCTCGCAGCCTGGACCTCTGTACCATTAACAGTACCTCCAGGTTGAGGGATTAGTCAGGGCCCCCGTTTAGTGTCAGCTCAGGCCCCTGACCTCCTGTACGCTGAGACAGCGTGACAGCGGGCTTTCATATGTCTTGCACTGAGAAGAGGCTTCCGTCGGGCCACTCTGCCATAAAGGCCCGACTGATGGAGGGCTGCAGTGATAGTTGTCTTTGTCTATCTTTTTCCCATCTCCCTACTGCATCTCTGGAGCTCAGCCACAGTGATCTTGTGGTTCTTCTTTACCTCTCTCACCAAGGCTCTTCTCCCACAATTGCTCAGTTTGGCTGGACGGCCAGGTCTAGGAAGACTTCTGGTGGTCCCAAACTTCTTCCATTTAAGGATTATGGGGGCCACTGTGCTCTTAGGAACCTTGAGTAATGCAGAAATTCTTTTGTAACCTTGGCCAGATCTGTGCCTTGCCACAATTCTGTATCTGAGCTCCTTAGGCAGTTCCTTTGAGCTCATGATTCTCATTTGGTCTGACATGCACTGTGAGCTGTGAGGTCTTATGTAGACAGGTGTATGCCTTTCCAAATCAAGTCCTATCAGTTTAATTAAACACAGTTGGACTCAAATGAAGAAGTAGAACCATCTCAAGGAGGATCACAAGAAAATGGACAGCATGTAACTTAAATATGAGTGTCTGAGCAAAGGGTCTGAATACTTATGACCATGTGATATTTAAATTTTTCTTTTTTAATAAATTTACAAAAATTTCTACATTTCTGTTTTTTTTCAGTCAAGATGGAGTGCAAGAGTGTACTTTAATGAGAAAAAAATGAACTTTTTAGAATTTACCAAATGGCTGCAATGAAACAAAGTGAAAAATTTAAAGGGGTCTGAATACTTTCTGTACCCACTGTACATAATCATAAAACATACACACCACTAACTCCACCACTGGTTCCGCTGCCATACCTAATTACATATATATTATTTCCATATATATGCATGGCACCATAATACAACAACATGATACTATAGCATAATAATAACATACAATAGCATAACGGTACAATAGCAAGATGCCATAAAAAGCAACCGCATAAAGCACAAACATCCCACCGACCCCTCTGACCCCTAACTCCACATAACTGCACCCCCCTCCTCTAAACCAGCCTCCAAGTTCATGAGAAAGTCCTCCAAGCTTGGGACCCCCAAAGTCCAGATGGGGCCGGGGCCAGGGCCAGTCCAAGTTAACACATACCGCCCACCCCCCCAACCCCTCAAACCCCCACCTCACCAAACTAAACCCCCCCAAGATAAAACAAAACAATAACAATAACAGAAGCCCAAAGGGCCAACATGCCATATCCCATATCCTTGCACCGGTTTGGTGCTTGCAAACCCTTTTCCATCATATTTCTGCTTTCCAAACAAAAAGCTATAGTGAGAGCTTAGCCCACCACCAGGAAGTTTGGAGTACTCCAGAACTAGGGCACCTGGAAGGAAAAACCCCTCCAGAGATGAGAGGCCCCCCGTGCACCCAGTCTTTCATACTCCAAAGAGCGCGCTTTCACCAGGTCACCAAGGATGTTGCTACATACCTCACCCATTGGGAGGATTTTACTGCCAGTCGACACTAAGCAATCCAGGTGAAAAACCTAACCACTACGCTGACTAGAAAAAGAATGCATTGGTCCCGTCCACCAAGGTCTCTGAATGCCCCATCGGCCCACTCAGCATAGGAGAGACCCGCCAGCCAATGGAAGTGCCCACCCTGTTATATACCTCTGTATTAAAGGGGCATCGAAGCAGGAAGTGCTCGATGCTTTCAGGCATGTCAGCACAACTCTCACGAGGACAATTCCTGTCCTCGGAGTTCCTGTACTTCAGATTGTCACTCACGTACAGCTTACCCTAAAAAGCAGTGCCAAATCAAGTCCCAATAGTTCGAGGGGATCCGTTTCGAATTCAAAAGACGTAACCCAACCTCCAGAACCCGACTTGTGCAGTCCCTGAGGGCCAATGGTTTTCGGAAATGGGTCGACAAGATCCTCTCATCGAGGAGTTTCCTTATCAGAGTCCTCACCTCCCACACCCCCAAACCCCACTTGCGGATCACTTTGAAAACCAGGGTAACGTAAGCCGGGAGATGCCCGTGTGGTGTGCGAAGATCCTTCACACGCCCTCCTGTCTCCCCCCTCCTGTCACCCCCCAATCCAGCGTTCAGCATATTGGGTCTCCCTGGAGGTACAGCCGCACATGCACCAGGAGATTGGCGAGATGCTGAAGCTGAGGGTCATCTAACCATCCAGCAGCGCTTGGGCCTCGCCTGTAGTTGTCCCCCCAAGAAGGACCGGACAACCCGGCCCTGCGTGGACTACAGGGGGCTCAATTCTGTCACAGTCACCGATGCGTACCCAATGCCACGCATCGATGACCTGCTCAATCATTTGGCCGGGGCTAAGTGTTACACGCACGCCACCAGGTTCAGATAGGGGCGAGACAGGTGACATGAATTCTTTGGAATCCTGAGGGAACCGTTACTCAGGGTGACCATAGACCATGTGCTGCAGCTTCTCTCAGGCACACAGGGGTATTGACCCTCAGGCACAGACACGTAGATTGTTTCACTTGCTGACCAGGCACACTTGACAAGAGTCCTCATAAATGGTAGAACAGTAGCATTTAATAAGAAGCCGCACAGCCAGTGCACGTTAAGTCGTATGAGCAACAGGCTCCAGTGACAAACAGTACCGTTTCCTTAGCAGCACAGCAGTTCACAGTCTCCCCAGTAGTACAGGACAGCACAGTTATAATGCAAAGGCACATTAATGAACACAGCATTCTTTACAGCACAGTGAGATTGAGGAGGGGGGGAGGGTTTGCTGAGGAAGATGATGCCTATGACACCATTTCTTCCAGTCCTTATTTTTCTGCCTGACAATACTCTGCACTGCTAGATCAGGAACTCTACACCCCCCAGTTGCGGATGCTTCTGGAGCACAATACTTCCTGTCTCATGTGCTTGTGTTACTTCTAATAGTTGCTGAATGCTTTTAAAGCATCAGCACTACTTCTGCATGTCACACTCATCCCTCCTTTTTTAATGTCGTCCTCGACATTCATCTTAATTGGTCAATCTGACCAATTCTGAAACAGTGGTGAAAGTTGGATAACTTTTAGTGTTGAGCCACCCCCGTAGTGTTCGAGTTCGGTTCGGTTCGTCGAACACCCGTGTGTTCGCCGAACTGTTCGTCGAACTGTTCGTCGAACACCTTCGAACACCGTTAAAACCAATGGCAGGCAAACAAAAACACATAGAAAACACCTTCAAAGGTGTCCAAAAGCTGACAAACTGCTCAGAAGACACAACTAACACATGGAAAAGTGACAAGTACATATAGTCATGCAAAAAGAAAAGAGGTGGAGGAGTAAAAGGAGGGGGAGACACAGATATAGGCATGTCATGCCCTTCTAAAATCCAAAAAGTGAGAAGCCGACACGTTCAGTCCGCTCCTGCCCGTGCCACCTCCGTGTCGCCGGGTTTGTGCCAGAGCCGCGGTGAACCCTGACGGCCAGCCCCCCTCTCCCAATACTAGTGCCTGTCCGCTGGTGGGTCGAGTGAGCCCCCCTGTGGTGGAGGCAGCTCTAAGCTTTTTAATTTAAATTGTCTCTCTAATTTGAATAAATACACTTTAAATCCATTTACAAGGATCTATTGGAGGGCAAGTCTCATGCCAGCAGCAGCGTAATTCCAGCTCCAGTAGCGTCCACTAAAGCTGCTGCAGTTAAAAAGCTTTTATAAGGATCGAGCTCGGCTGTCCACCGCAAGGCATCCTACTGCCAGTCCGAGCCCCTATGCCTTGGGGTGCCTCCTGATGCTCTTCACTGAGTATCCCGTGGTCCCGAAGCATTTCCTTTGAAAAAATGAAGTGTCCAAACTACAGGTGGTGTAGCTTGCTTAAGAACCGGGATAATCCGCTGACTAGCAGACCCTGCTACTAGGCACAAAGTATTTCCTGGGCTAGATGCAGTTAAAAATTTGTAATTAGATACTCTCGTTGGATGCTGAGAAAGCATTCCATAGAGTCTCCTGGCACGCCATATATGATTCTCTTAAAAAGCTTGGGGTAGGGGTCTAGGGGACCCTTTTATAGCCAAAATCACGGCCCTGTATCGCAATACGTCACCTAGGCTGAAGATGAATGGAACTGTAGCACCCTGAGGGCTCGGTTGCTACAGAGGTATTGCACCTCACCCAGAGGTGTGATATCTCACTCTCAGGTAAGGATGTAGTGTGGATCAGGACCCGACACCTGCATGCATTACACCACATTGCCGTGGGGCAGGGCGACCAATATGCCCCTGAGATGGGCACGACAGTCCCTGTCCCTGGCTGGAGTGGGGGGAGGGAACACTGAGGAAGGGGAACCCTGTAGTGCAGGAGCAGGGAGGAAGCAGTTCCTGGGTGCATTGAGAAGGGAGTATAAAAGGTGGGCACCATCTTAGTTCAGTGCAGAGAAGTCTGAGCAGAAGTGGCAGGGAGCAGGGGCTCTGCATGAGCTCTGCTCCGGAGGCGGGCCTAGTAACAGAGGCCCAGGCCTGGAAGAGGGAGAAGGAAGGAAGAGGAGCGGAGAAGGCTCCAGGAACGAGGAACGAAGGGATCTCAGGGGTGCGGACGGGCGAGTCGCCACCGCACACCAGAATCCACCTGCGTGGAGGGGTCAGGCCAAAGGGGGAGACCGGTCCCCGAAACTAGTGGAGGCAGGAAACGACCCTCAGCTAGAAACAGGAGGCTGTGACATTTTATGTGGCGCAGCCCCTCGCTACACCCGCTAGGAAGGCACCACATAGGGTCAGGGAAACTGGCGCCAAGTTTACCAAGAGGAGGCCCGAGGCAGCCGGACAGAAGGGTTGGTAAGAAAGGCCAGACAAAGGACACACAAAGGGGGTCCTGTGAAGCACTCCAAAGTTATCTGGGAGTTGTCTGAGCCCCTCACCTGGTGAGCACAGTACGACGTGGGCAGCCGTTACCTGCAGACGTGGTCTGTATAATAAGAACTGTGAGTAAAGGCCCTGGACTGCATCACTGACTCCGTGTCATTACTGCTGCTGCCCTGCACCATCACCCCCATCCTCCGCATACACTGCCCTGAGGCTATACTCCTCCCGTGGGGAGTTATGCTACGCTCTGCTGCACCCACAACACCAGCCTCAGCGGTCTGCCCTGGAGCGGCGGTTCACTCTGACCGCAATCCACGGGTGGCGTAGTCGGACATTTAAACATCAAAACCACATAAATAGTTCCGCCACTGGTTTGACCGCCCTGAGCCACGGAACCGGGTTGCCGCCACGGAGACTACAACCACCAGCATCCACCAAATAGGGTCCGGCTCCGGGTGTCCCAAGGCCCAGGGGGCGCGTCAGAACATTTTCATCACCTTTCACAATCACCAATGGGACAAGGCAGGGATGTTCTCTGTCCCCTCTCTTATACATCCTAGTGACGGAGCACCTGCTCTCATCAATTCGCCATAACCCCAATATTAGGTGGATTGAGGTGGGAGGCACCGAGTACAAGTGCTCTCTATTTGCTGATGATGTCCTAGTATATATCACTCAATCACATATATCCATCCATGCTGTTATGGCTGAAATAGATCACTTTGTTACATGGTCAAATTTTAAAATCAATGCAGCGAAGTCTGAGGCCCTCGATGTCTCCCTCCCCA
The DNA here is from genome assembly GCF_046119375.1 of Phyllobates terribilis. Lineage (NCBI taxonomy): Eukaryota > Metazoa > Chordata > Amphibia > Anura > Dendrobatidae > Phyllobates > Phyllobates terribilis. The sequence goes on along the minus strand of NW_027365108.1, from coordinate 111,465 downwards.
AATCCATATAGGATTCCATCCAGTCCAACTTTCCCTTTGCCTGGCCCTCACAGGGTATCAAATACTTAGGAATTCCTATTCATAGAGACCTCTCCCATCTATGTTATCTTAATTTTGGGCCCTTTATTGAACAACTCCATACAGACCACGGTTGGCAAGTTAGAACTGTAAGATTCACTACGTGAACCACTGGTGTTTTGTGGAAAAGCACATGTACACTGTGTTCCAAATTATTATGCAAAAAGTGTTTAGGAGTGATAAGGGAAGAATTTGTTTGTTTGTCAGTTAAACTCATTGATGGTGATGTGTGTCAGGGCTCTTTATATCACTGTAAGCAATTGCAGACACCTGTGCTAATTAGTTTGGCAGGTGTGTCCAATGAAAGGCAAGATTACTTAAGAAGGCTGTCTCACATTATTAAGCAGCCTACATTTTCTGCCAAAATGGGAAAGAAAAAGGATGTGTCGGCTGCTGAGAAACAACAAATTGTGGAGTGTTTAGGTCAAGGCATGACTACAATCAACATTGTGCGATGATCAGGATGAAGTGTCTTGGCAATCAAGAAGTATGTAGCTGATTCACAGTACACACGTGTGCGTGCTGATAAGGGCAAATTGAGGACTCTTTCCTACAGGCAATTACGTCAGGTTGAAAGAGCAGCGGCAAAAAAGCCTTGTCATAGCAGCAGACAAGTTTTTGAAGCTACTGGTGCCTCCAACGTCCCCCGAACAACAAGATGCAGGGTCCTTCAGAGGTTTGCAGCTGTGCATACGCCATCCTGTCGACCTCCTCTATCCACTTCACACAAGCAGAAACGGCTCCAGTGGGCCAAACATTACATGAAGACTGATTTCAAAACTGTTTTGTTCACGGATGAGTGCCGTGCAGCGCTCGATGGTCCAGATGGATGGAGTGGAGGATGGCTGGTTGATGGACACCCCACGCAAACACGGCTACAGCGCCAACAAGGAGGAGGTGGAGTAATGTTTTGGGCTGGAATCATGGGGAGAGAGATTGTCGGCCCCTTTAGGATCCCTGAAGGCGCTAAAGATGAACTCCATAATGTATGTGGATTTTCTCAAACAGCACTTCCTGCCATGGTTCAAGAAGAAGAACCGTGTATTTCACAGCAAGATCATTTTTTTGCATGATAATGCACCATCTCATGCTGCACATAAAACATCTGCATCTCTGGCTGATATGGGCATAAAAGGGGACAAACTTATGGTGTGACCCCCATGCTCCCCTGACCTCTACCCCATTCAGAACCTTTGGAGCATCATTAAAAGGAGTGTCTATGATGGCGGGAGGCAGTTCACATCTAAGCAACAGCTCTGGGAGGGTATTCTGTCCTCATGCAAAACAATTGAAGCAGAAACCATCCAAAACCTGACAAATTCAATGGACGAGAGAGTTGAGAAGCTCCTTTCGAACAAGGGGTCCTATGTGAAAATGTAACATCACCTAGAATAAAGTTTTGAGTTGAAAACTGTTTGATTTCAGTTTCTAACAACCTGCTAATGCTTATAATTTCAAAAATGACCATTTTTTTGGTCTTTATTAAAATGAAAAGGTTGATCGAAAAGTTTGGGGGATCTAAGAGTGTGGCAACCCAGTAATCATGATTACTTCGAATTCTGACAATATGAGGGTCATGCTGCAGGTAGTGCAGCAAGAAGGCACTTATGTGTCTTGCGCATCTCGGAGCCCCAAAATTATTTTCTGGGCTAGATGCAGCTAAAAATTATTATTAATTTTAAATCTGGTGAAGCTTTAGTATAGATGGCCTAATAGGATCAGTGCTGCACACTGCTACAAAGCCCAAATTATTTTCCAGTCAAGATACAGATAAACATGATTAGTAATTTTAAATCTGGTGGAGCTTATTATAGATGGCCTAATAGAATCAGTGCTGCACACTGCTACAAAGCCCAAATTATTTTCCAGCCAAGATACAGATAAACATGATTAGTAATTTGAAAGCTTAAAACGGTTGGTAGGGTGATTTTAACCAATCATCAAGCTTTTACTCTCCCCAGGATGACACAGGGGTAGAAAAGTCGTTTCGGATCCATGATTTGTTCATCTTTATGAACGTGAGTCTGTCTACATTATCAGTGGAGAGCCGCGTGCGCTTATCTGTCAGCACACCACCAGCAGCTCTGAACACACGTTCAGACAGAACGCTGGCTGCGGGGCATGACAAGATCTCCAAGGCGTAAGTGGCTAGCTCCGGCCATTTATCCAGATTGGAAGCCCAAAAAGAGCAAGGGTCCAGTGACACAGTCATGGCTTCAATGTTTACTTGGAGATACTCCTGTACCATCGTCTCTAGGCGTTGACTATGTGTCAGACTTCTTGTCTCCTGTGGCCTTGCAAAGGATGGGCTAAAAAAGTGGTGAAATGATTCCGCAAAATTGATGTTACCAGCAGATACTGTGGTTCTGCTACGGTTTGAGTGCTGAACACTTGACGGTCCCACGGTTGGCAAGTTGGAACTGTGAGATTCACTACATGCACCACTGGTATTTTGTGGAAAAGCACATGTAAGATTCTGCAACAGTCTCTGCTGATACTCCTGCATGCGTGCATCCCTTTCTATGGCAGGAATAATTTCTGCAAATTTACTTTTGTACCGGGGATCTAACAGTGTGGCAACCCAGTAGTCAGGATTATTTCTAATTCTCACAATTCGAGGGTCATGTTGCAGGTAGTGCAGCAAGAAGGCACTCATGTGTGTTGCGCATCCAGGAGCACCAAGTCCCTGTTGTGTTGGTGGCGAGGTAACAATCATGCTTCCTTCCTCTGTCCTCTCCCCCCAACCTCGCACAACAGAAATGTGATCAAGGTCTCCCTCATCTGATGAGTCTTCCATCAGTTCGTCCTCCACTTCTTCCTGGGCTCCTGCACCTTGCTCACTAGTTTGGCTGCTACCATGCGCCCTGGTAAAACCATCTCCCCCACCCTCACATGCCTGCCGCCTTGGTGCTGCCGACCGTCTGGACCTTGCAGATGTTAGCCCTTCCGCATACAACTCCTCCTCCTCTACTTCCTCCACCTCCTCTTGTGCCACCACCTGACTCCGAATTCTGTTTAACATGTGCTCCAGCATGTAAATCACCGGAATAGTCATGCTGATAATGGCATCGTCAGCACTAAACATCTTCGTCGCCATTTCAAAACTGTGCAGAAGGGTGCATAGGTCCCTGATCTGAGACCACTCCTCCAGCGTGATTTGCCCCACCTCTGAATCTCGTTGGCCCAGGCTATACGTCAGAACGTATTGCACCAGGGCTTGTCGGTGCTGCCACAGTCGCTGCAACATGTGCAGAGTTGAATTCCACCGGGTAGGCACATCGCATTTTAGCCGGTGAAGTGGCAGGCCCAACGACTTCTGTAGAGATGTAAGTCGCTGAGCTGCGGGATGCGAACGGCGGAAGTGAGCACACAGCGACCGTGCCCTCTGCAGAAGGCCATCTAGTCTGGGATAGTGGGCTAAAAATTGCTGGACAACCAGGTTCAACACGTGAGCCATACAAGGCACGTGTGTGACATTGCCCCGGCGAAGGGCCGCACCCAGGTTTGCAGCATTGTCGCACACGGCCTTCCCTGGTTTCAGGTCCAGTGGAGACAACCATTCATGAAATTGGTTCTCCAGAGCTGACCACAACTCCTCAGCTGTGTGACTCACATTTCCCAGACATTTCAATGTAAAAACCGCCTGATGACGTTGAGCCCTACTGCCAGCATAGTAAGGAGGTGTGCAGGATCCCTTCTGCGCAGTTAGAAAGCTTGTGGCATGACCAGACAGGCTTTGGGTGCAGGTGGAAGACCGAGAGGAGGTTGAGGAGGCAGAAGCAGTGGAGGAACTTTGACATAAAGAGGATTGACGCACAACTCGTGGGGACGGCAAGACTTGGACAGCAGCCCCTTGTCCTGCTGTCACCATAGTTACCCAGTGCCCAGTCAGTGACATGTAACTCCCCTGTCCATGCCTACTCGTCCAAGTGTCTGTGGTGAAATGCACCCTGTCACACACAGAGTTTCTCAAAGAAGCGGTGATGTTGTGTGCGACATGCTGGTGGAGCGCAGGCACACCTTTCTTTGAGAAGTAGTGCCGACTGGGCATCTGGTACTGGGGCACTGCGACGGACATAAGGTCTCGAAAATCCTCTGTGTCCACCAGGCGGAAAGGCAGCATTTCTGTAGCCAAGAGCTTGCAGATGGTGAAATTCAACCTCTTAGCTTTCTCATGGCTAGGAGGAAATGGTCTTTTACTTGTCCACATCTGAGGGACCGAGGGCTGGCTATTGTGCTTAGACGGGGTTGATAAGGGTGTCCCCGGCAAACTGCCGGTCTGTGAGGAAGATGCAGGCGGACATGTTAGGTTGCCTTGATCCAAAGGTGGTGCTATCGATGTCGGACAGCGCTCAACACCAGCTGGTGTTACCACCTCCAAAGAAAATGATGACCTGCCAATCACGCTGGCTGTTGCGGGTAAAGAGGTGGCAGGTCTGCGCCCCAAAACAGGTGTGACTGCTGTCCCCCCAGTCACAGAGGATGAAGAGGCCGCGGATGCACAAGATATGGCAGACGGTGGTTGGCCCGGCCGGCTAGGCCGCATTGTAGCACACTGAGCTTCCCACTGCAACTTATGCTTCATGTCCATGTGCCGGTTCATGCATGAAGTACTCAAACTATGTATTTTTTGGCCTCTACTTAGCTTTTGCTGACAAATGTTACAGATAACACGAGTTGGGTCATCTTTATCGATCTGAAAAAATGCCCAGGCTATGCAAGGCTTAGCACCCATGCGACCTGAAGAGCCACCACGACTTGTGGTGAGAGGCAGAGTTGTGTTTGAGGATGCAGTTGTTGACGTGCTTCCAGTACTACGTCTCTGTCCAGGAAGGCGCAACCTGACCTCGTCGTCACTAGCATCTTCCTCCACCTCCTCTGCTGACCTCATCTCTTGGCTGACTGTGGGTTGACAGTAAGTGGGATCTCCAACCTCATCATCATCACCCTGTGCGTTATCACACCCGTCGTCCTCAGAGCCAACCTGTTCCTGCCCTGACAAAAAACTAAAGTTGTCGCTCCAATCAGGTATTTGAGTCCTATCATCGTCTTCCTCATTGTCTCCACCAACAGGAGTTACAGTTTGGGAATGAGGGTCTACATTATGGTCAGAACCTTCTGCGTCTGGTCCTGGATCCGACTCATAAAGATTCTGGGCATCAGTGCAGATCATTTCCTCGTCTGGATTCACAGAAGCGCTGGAGTCGACCTCTGATTCCCAGGCTATAGTATGAGTAAACAGCTCTGCAGACTCAACCATCTGTTCTACCTCATACTCAGACGGGCAGCTGGAGATTTGGGAGCTGTGAGGAAGCAAGTGCGATTGGGGTGACACCTTTGAGGACTGGAGTATTTGTGATGTTGAAGTTGATGTGGAGGAGAGACCACTTAAAGGAGCACTTGATATCCGTTGAAGCACCTGCTGTTTTTGTGCCTCATCTGGAATTTGTAGCGATTGGCGTGGCCATAAGAAAGGGATCTTATCACATTGTCCGCTAAAAGAAGTAGACATTTTAGTTTGGCTGGAAGATGGTCTTTCTTCTGCAGATGTTACTGTTGCTTTAACACCTACCCCACGGACACAACCTTTTTTCCCCTTCCCAACACGCCTCTTCCCCTTTCCACCAGCAGCAGGCCTTTTTCCACTCATTTTGGTGATTAACTAATTCACAACTCTGGAGTCGTTTGCACAAAAAAACAATGGATGGGAACCGAGCAGAGCTGAGTGGCCAAACTGTGGTATTAGGTTAAAACTATTGGCTGGGTTAGATGCAGAAAAAAATTATATTCAATTTGCAACCTGATGGAGGTCAGTATAGATGGACTAATAGAACAAGTCCCACACACAGCTAGAAGCCCAAATATTTTTTCAGAGGTAGATGCAGAAAAATTTTTTATTCAGTTTGCAACCTGATGGAGGTCTGTATAGATGGATTAATAGAACAAGTCCCACACACAGCTACAAGCCCAATATTTTTTCAGAGGTAGATGCAGAAAAAAATATATTCAGTTTGCAACCTGATGGAGGTCTGTATAGATGGATTAATAGAACAAGTCCCACACACAGCTAGAAGCCCAATATTTTTTCAGAGGTAGATGCAGAAAAAAATATATTCAGTTTGCAACCTGATGGAGGTCAGTATAGATGGACTAATACAACAAGTCCCACACACAGCTAGAAGCCCAATATTTTTTCAGAGGTAGATGCAGAAAAAAATATATTCAGTTTGCAACCTGATGGAGGTCTGTATAGATGGACTAATAGAACAAGTCCCACACACAGCTAGAAGCCCAATATTTTTTCAGAGGTAGATGCAGAAAAAAATATATTCAGTTTGCAACCTGATGGAGGTCAGTATAGATGGACTAATACAACAAGTCCCACACACAGCTAGAAGCCCAATATTTTTTCAGAGGTAGATGCAGAAAAAAATATATTCAGTTTGCAACCTGATGGAGGTCTGTATAGATGGATTAATAGAATGATGCTATGCCCAAAGATTTTACTTCACTAGGTGCAGTAAAAAAATTGGTATTCTATACACAGGTGGTATATCTTGCAACACAGATAGGCTACTCCACTGACTAACACACTCTGCAATAGGCCAAAAAGGATTAGCTTTGCTAGATTCAGCCAAATGCTGTGAAAAAAACTTGCACAGCACTGGCACAGACCTGCCTGGCAAAAACTGATAGGAACTGATGTAACCTAGTCCTGAAAAGGACTCCAATTACAATTAGTCTTTACTCCCACAATCTATCTATTTAAGAGCACAGACCTGCCTGATAAAAGTCGTAGGAAATGCTGTAACCTAGTCCTTAAAAGGACTGCAATCACAACTATTCCCTACTCCCAAGCTATCTGTAGATTTGTGCGAAAATTGGCTTGAAATTAACAAGGTATAGCGCACACAGCAACAGCGGTGCCGTCTAACACGCAGCTGCAGCAGTGAGAAAATGGTGGCGACGGGGAAAATGGCTTGGTCTTATAGGGCAAGGACATGTGACATACTGTAACATACCTGGCGGCGTCCTTGCATGGTGGTCCATCTCCCACTGTGCAAGAGCGCGCACTTGATCTCCAGTCCAGAATGTCTCTCTGGCTTCCCTCCATGCTGTCTGTTTATGTCTGCTTCTGCTGCTTAAGGGCGGCGCCCGATCACTTCCTGCTTTTTGTACCTGCTGTGGGTCACACCCCTTGTGCGTCCTCAGCCTATTGCTGTCTGTCACCTGGTATATAGCTCAGCTGCTCCCATCTATCCCTGCCTGAGCATAGTGTTTCATTCAGTGTGTGCTTTCACTCTGAAGGTGCCAGGTCCTGTTCTTTGTCTCCTGTCTTGCGATTTCAGTTCCCGTGTCTGAACTGAGTCCTGTCTGTGTACTCTTGCCTGCTGCCTCTCCTGGAGGCTGTATTTCCAGGCCTGTCTGAACACGCTCCTAGCCTGTTCCTCCCGCCTTCTAGGGGCCGATTACCTAGATCCGTTCCTGTATCTTGTCTGTCCTGTCTGAACACACTCCTTGCCTGTTCGTCCTGCCTCTCTGGGGGCTGATTACCCAGACCTGCTCCTGTATCTTGTCTGTCCTGTCTGAACATGCTCCTTGCCTGTTCGTCCCGCCTCTCTGGGGGCCGTATTCCCAGACCCGCTCCTGTGTCCCGCTCCTGTGTCGGTCTCCTCCGTACACTCAGTTCCAGTCTGTACTCTCTCCTATCTTTCATCTGTCTTTTCTCTATGTCCGTTCCTTTCCTTTTTCTGCAGAGTCTGAACTCGTACCTAACTCCTGCCTGTTGTCTCTGTACTCCCGTTTGTGAGTTTGTGGTCCACTCGCTACTTCACTGCAAGTACCCTGTGGGTGTCTGGCTCTGCCTTTCCCTTCCTGTCTGTTCCGTGTGAACAGAGCCCTGTCCCCCCTACTCAGCCTTGCCTGCTCTGACTCCTTTGCTCACTGCTCCGGCGGTTCTAGCCTGCTCTGACTCCTTTGCTCACCGCTCTGGCGGTTCTAGTCTGCTCTGACTCCTTTGCTCACCGCTCTGGCGGTTCTAGTCTGCTCTGACTCCTTTGCTCACCGCTCTGGCGGTTCTAGTCTGCTCTGACTCCTTTGCTCACCGCTCCGGCGGTTCTAGTCTGCTCTGACTCCTTTGCTCACCGCTCCGGCAGTTCTAGTCTGCTCTGACTCCTTTGCTCACCGCTCCGGCGGTTCTAGTCTGCTCTGACTCCTTTGCTCACCGCTCCGGCGGTTCTAGTCTGCTCTGACTCCTTTGCTCGCTGCTCCGGCAGCCTTGCTCCGCTCTGACCCTTTTGCTCGCTGCTCCGGCAGTCTCGCTCCACTCTTGCTCACCACTCCAGGCGGCCTCGTCCTGCTTTACTCTTACTCACTGCTCCAGCAGTCTCGCTCAGCTCTGATCCTTTGTTCACTGCTCCTGGCGGCCTTGTCCTGCTCTACTCTTGCTCACCGCTACAGGTGGCCTTGTCCTGCCCTGTTCTCGCTCACCTCTCTGGGCGGCCTCACTCTGCTGTGTTTGTCCGCCACATCTGTGGTTCTGTTCCTGAGTCCCAGTGTGTACTGGGTCCTATCCCGCCAGTGTCCCTACCTGCTAGTGCCTCCCTGTCTGCACTCTAGCTGTGCTTGCCTGTACCCCTCTGCCTGTATTGTTCCTGAGTCCCAGTGTGTACTGGGTCCTATCCCGCCTGTGTTCCTACCTGCTAGTGCCTCCCTGTCTGCACTCTAGCTGTGCTTGCCTGTACCCCCCTGCCTGCATACCCGCCTGCCTGCATACCCGCCTGCCTGCATACCAGTCATGCCTGCCTATACCCACCAGTCTGTGTGCCAGCCTACCAGTCTGTTCCTGTATTCCCCTGTGTGGGTCAACAGCCGTGTCCGGGGTCTGTCCTGGAGTAGCACCTGGTCCCTCTGCTCGGTTCCTCCTTGGTGCACTGGCGTCGTATGCCGTCGTGCCACCTTGGTCGGATCGGGCAGATACTTAGTTACGCCCCTCCAGGCACTCTCCGGTTCATGGCACAGTGGAATCACTACATAAACACGCACACGCCAGTCAGTCCGGGCGTGTGCATAATACATACACTGCCAATGACACATGCCCTTGCTTGTGTGAAAAAAAGCACTTCGCTCCGTGTGTGCGCTGCTGATAGGCTGACAGATTGCACCTCCCCACTGTAAATGCGGGAAAGAGAAAAAAAAAATGGAGATCTTCATTGTTCCTGCAGAGATCCATCCCCTGCCCCTCCCCCCACCCCGCTGTACACTCAAACTGCGTATTAACATTAATTTTCATCATTACTGAGAAAAAATCCAGTTATGATTTTGGTGCACGAACAGTTATCGAACATAACCTCGAACAGCCGAATTTTTCTCAAATTGTTCGTGTTCGCCGAACGGCTCGAACACCGCCCAAAACAGCTCGAATTTGAGATTGGCGAACAGTTCGAGTAGAACAACGCTCATCTCTAATAACTTTATATACAAATCGGCATTGTGAAATTGGTATAACGTTCATAAACATTGATAACAACTTAATCTTACGACCTTTTTCTGGTAGGACGCCTGTAAGAAATAAGCAATTAAAACAATCACCATGTAGCATCGGCGTCTCTGCCCCGTTCTAGGCAGAGACACCGTCCCTCTCACCTCCCCGCTGCTTCCGGCGCGCGCTCCTTCCCCGGCAGTGTGCTTAGGGCGCGCGCGCGCTCCCCCTCTCTTAAAGGGACCGCGCGCGCCGTCCTAAGGAGTCCCCGGCCAATTGCCGGAGGACCTCCCATATAAAGGGCACCTCCTCCAAAATGGAGGTGCCCGAGCAATGTTGTTTGCACCTGTGTCTCACCTGTGCTTCAGCCCTCAGGTCCCGTTGCCAGTTACCTGCCAGTTACCTGCCAGATTCCTGCCAGCTTGCTGCCTTTGTCCTGCCTGATATCCAGTCACCTGCCTGCTAGCCTGAGGTCCGACGGTCTGCCTTCCAACTCCTGTCAGTCTGTCTATGGACCAGCTTGCCCGCTCACCTGGGAGCGCACACCTGTTACCTGCCTGCTAGCCTACCTGGAGGCTCCGCCGTCACGTGCTGTGACCATCTGCCTTTTCAGAGACTCCTGCCCGCTCACCTGGGAGCGCACACCTGTTACCTGCCTGCTAGCCTACCTGGAGGCTCCGCCGTCACGTGCTGTGACCATCTGCCTTTCCAGAGACTCCTGCCCGCTCACCTGGGAGCGCCCACCTGTTACCTGCCTGCTAGCCTACCTGGAGGCTTCGCCGTCACGTGCTGTGACCACCTACCATTCCAGAGACTCTCGCTTGCTCACCTGGGAGCACACATCTACCATCTGCCTGCTAGCCTACCCGGAGGCTCTGCCATCACAGGTCGTACCTACCCTTTACCCAGAGACTGCCCCGGTCACTTGCCGTAACTCCCTGCCCGTTCATCCAGAGACTGCCCCGGTCACTTGCCGTAACTCCCTGCCCGTTCTTCCAGAGACTACCCCGGTCACTTGCCGTGACCTCCTGCCCGTTCTTCCAGAGACTGCCCCGGTCACTTGCCGTGACCTCCAGCCCGTCCACTCAGAGACTGTCCCGGTCACCTGCTGTGACTGCCTGCCCGTCATCCCTGATTGCCACCCGCTCCCTTATAAGGACCGCCCCCTTGTATAGTAGCTCAGAGGTTCCGCCTCCCAGACCCGTTACAGTTTGCTCGGGCCCTGGAACCCGGTGGCACCCAAGCTCCCTAGCTCTCGGACCTGTGTCATGAACTGTCCCGCCAGAGGTCCCAACAGGAGTCCATCCTGGGTCACCTGCGGAATGTCAATTCTTGCCTGGACACTCTGACTGCTCCGCCAGCAACCTCCGCCAGCGCCATGATTCGCAATCCGACAGCTCCGCTGTCCACCAACACTATGGTATCCTACCCCGGACCCCGGCTTTCTGCACCTCCTCGCTTCGGAGGCGACTCCGCTCAGGCTCGGGGCTTCATAAATCAGTGCACCCTGCACTTTGAACTCCTGTCCCACCAGTTTAACTCCGACCGGGCCAAAATTGCCTTCATCATGTCCCATCTCAACGGAGAGGCTCTGGCCTGGCTAAATCCTCTATGGGAGAGAGGAGACCCCCTGGTGTCCAACTTGCCTGCCTTTCTCACGGCCTTCCGGAAAGTCTTCGACGAACCCGGACGGAAGACCTCATCCGCATCGTCACTGCTACGCCTCCGTCAGGGAAGCCTCACCGTGGGCCAATATGCCATACGGTTCCGTACCCTTGCCTCGGAGCTGGCCTGGGATAATGACGCTCTGGTTTCAGTCTTCTGGGAGGGTCTATCCGGCCGTATTAAAGATGAACTTGCCGGTCGGGACATTCCTACCACCCTCGATGACCTGATAGCTCTTGCCACCCGGATTGACCTGCGGTTCCAGGAGCGTGCCAAAGAGGTCACCCGTGAGAGGAGGTTTCCACGCCTAGCTCCTACTTTTCAGCAACCCGTCACTCCCTCCGTCTCTCCTGAGCCTATGCAGGTCGACCAGACCAAGATGGTCGGTTCTCGCCAAGAATCTCGCCGAGCCGAGGGAAGCTGTTTCTATTGTGGCAGTAAGAAGCACTTCATCCGTTCCTGCCCGGAAAAGCCGGGAAACGCCAGTGTCTAGGACCACTCGGAGAGGTCGTCCTAGACAAAAGTAAGTCCTCTCCGTCTCTGACCTTACCGGTCTCTATTGCTTGGGGAGAAAACCGTCTCTTCGAACTCGCCCATCTGGATTCTGGAGCTGCTGGAAACCTCATCGCCCAGTCTCTGGTAGAGAGATACCATATTCCCACCAAGTCCCTGGCGGAGCCATTGTCAGTTGCTTCCGTGGATGGAAGACTTCTCTCGGAGACCATCCTGCTCGTCACCGAAACTATAACCCTACAGGTGGGAATGCTGCACTCTGAGGAGATCTCATTCCATGTGCTGTCCGGACTTTCTCACTCCTTGTTGCTAGGTCTACCTTGGCTCCAGACACATGAACCCGTATTGAACTGGCGGTCCGGTGAAGTACTCCGATGGGGTCCTGACTGCCATAGGACCTGCCTGGTTCCGGTCCGTCCACTTCGCCCTCAGCCTACTCCAGCTAATTTACCTGGTCTCCCGGCTCCCTACTGGCCCTATGCGGACGTCTTCGGTAAGAAGGAAGCTGAGACGTTGCCGCCCCATAGGCCATACGATTGCCCGATCGACCTGGTACCTGGCACCACTCCTCCCCGTGGGCGTATCTACCCGTTATCTGCAGCCGAGACCCGAGCCATGTCTGAGTACATTGAAGAGAATCTGGCTAGGGGATTTATCCGAAAATCTACCTCCCCGGCTGGAGCCGGATTCTTCTTTGTCAAAAAGAAAGACGGCTCGCTACGTCCCTGTATTGACTACAGAGGACTCAATCTCATTACGGTAAAAAACAAATATCCTCTGCCACTCATCTCCGAATTGTTTGACCGGCTCAAGGGCGCCAGGATCTTCTCCAAGCTGGATCTTCGAGGAGCGTATAATCTGGTCCGTATCCGTCAAGGAGACAAGTGGAAGACGGCATTCAATACCCGGGACGGTCACTACGAGTACCTTGTGATGCCCTTCGGTCTCTGTAATGCTCCCGCGGTCTTTCAGGAACTAGTCAATGACATCTTCCGTGACCTCCTGTACTCCTGCGTAGTGGTATACCTGGACGATATCTTGGTCTTCTCTCCGGATCTCCCCACACACCGGAGGGATGTTCGTCAGGTCCTGCTTAGGCTTCGGCAGAACCACCTTTACGCCAAATACGAGAAGTGCCTCTTCGATCAGACCTCCCTTCCGTTCTTGGGCTATGTCATCTCCCAAACAGGTCTGCAAATGGATCCCGAGAAGCTCTCTTCCGTTCTAAAATGGCCTCGTCCTGAAGGTTTGAAGGCGATACAGCGATTCCTGGGCTTCGCTAATTATTATCGTCTTTTCATCCCACACTTCTCGTCTCGGACTGCTCCCATATCTGCACTTACCCGTAAGGGGGCTAACCCCAGGATATGGTCGCCTGAAGCCGAGGAGGCCTTCCTTTCCCTAAAGAAAGCCTTCGCCTCTGCTCCCGTCCTGCACCGTCCGGACTGTAATAAACAATTCTACCTGGAGGTTGATGCTTCCTCCTCCGGAGCCGGAGCGGTGCTCACCCAGAAGTCTTCTACCGGGAGAATGGTAACGTGCGGCTTCTTCTCCAAAATCTTCTCCTCGTCGGAGCGCAACTACTCCATTGGAGACCGGGAATTGCTAGCCATCAAATTGGCACTAGGAGAGTGGCGCTATCTGCTTGAAGGGGCTCTCTACCCGGTAATTATCTACACGGATCACAAAAACCTGGCATATCTCCAAAATGCCCAGAGGCTCAATCCTCGCCAGGCCCGGTGGTCGTTGTTTTTTGCCCGCTTCGACTTCACTCTTCATTTCCGTCCGGCGGACAAGAACGTCAAAGCTGATGCCTTGTCTCGGTCTTTCCTGTCCTCCGATCAAGAGGAGGAACCTACGCACATCATCGACTCCTCCAAGGTGATGAATGTGGCTCCCTTGGATCTAACTCGTCTTCCACCCGGTAAGACGTTCATAGCTGTGCCAGATCGGGAGAGGGTTCTTCGCTGGGGACATTCTTCTAAACTAGCTGGCCATGCTGGCCAAAAAAAGACCTTTCAACTTATTGCCCGGCATTACTGTTGGCCTACCCTACGTAAGGACGTGGTAGACTTCGTCGCGGCCTGTTCATCCTGTGCTCGTAACAAAGTTCCCCGACATCTACCTGCCGGCCATCTCCTGCCCCTTCCCGTACCTGCTGCTCCTTGGCAACACATCGCTATGGACATTATCACCGACCTTCCAGTTTCTGCCGGTTGTACCGTCATTTGGGTTGTCGCTGACCGTTTTTCTAAGATGGCCCACTTCATTCCCCTGCCTGGTCTTCCGTCTGCACCCGAGTTGGCTAAAGACTTTATCCGCCACATCTTCCGTCTCCATGGTCTGCCCCTCCACATCGTGTCGGATCGTGGGGTTCAGTTCACCTCTCGTTTCTGGAGAGCCACTTGTAAGCTGCTGGACATTACCCTGGATTTCTCCTCCGCTTACCACCCTCAGTCCAATGGTCAAGTGGAGCGGATCAATCAGATCTTGTCCAGCTACCTCCGGCACTTCGTGGATGCTCACCACTCGGACTGGGTGGATCTTCTACCGCGGGCCGAGTTCTCTTATAACAACCATGAGAGCGAGTCCTCTTCCAAATCCCCGTTCTTTATAGTTGGTGGCCAACATCCCCGGATTCCACTTCCTGTCTCCGTTTCTGTGGACAACCCTGCTGCGGAGTCTCTTGTCAGCGAATTTTCTACTATTTGGGAGAGCACCAGGTCCGCTCTTCTTCTCTCCTCTGAGCGGATGAAGAGATATGCTGATAAGAGACGTCTGGATCCGCCCCAATTCCGTCCGGGAGACAAGGTTTGGCTCTCATCCAAACATGTGCGGCTCAAAATACCCTCCTACAAGTTGGGTCCTCGATTCATCGGCCCCTTCGAAGTCCTCAGGCAAACTAACCCTGTGGCCTACAAATTAAAACTCCCGGCCACCCTACGGATCCCCAACTCCTTCCACGTATCTCTCCTCAAACCCGTTGTCTTTAACTCTTTTTCCAAAAATCCAGGTGCCCCTCCTGCTCCGGTTTCCGCTGATGACATCTTTGAGGTAGAGAGTATTCTGGCCTCCAAGAGGGTAAGAGGAAAAACCTTTTTTCTGGTAGATTGGAAGGGGTTTGGTCCTGAGGAGAGAACTTGGGAACCCAGGGAGAACATCAACGCCCCGCTTCTCCTTGAAAAATTTCTTTCTGGCCTAAAGGAGAGGGGGCCTAAAGGGGGGGTACTGTAGCATCGGCGTCTCTGCCCCGTTCTAGGCAGAGACGCCGTCCCTCTCACCTCCCCGCTCCTGGCGCGGCGTCCTCCAGCGCTGCTCTCCCCGCTGCTTCCGGCGCGCGCTCCTTCCCCGGCAGTGTGCTTAGGGCGCGCGCGCGCTCCCCCTCTCTTAAAGGGACCGCGCGCGCCGTCCTAAGGAGTCCCCGGCCAATTGCCGGAGGACCTCCCATATAAAGGGCACCTCCTCCAAAATGGAGGTGCCCGAGCAATGTTGTTTGCACCTGTGTATCACCTGTGCTTCAGCCCTCAGGTCCCGTTGCCAGTTACCTGCCAGTTACCTGCCAGATTCCTGCCAGCTTGCTGCCTTTGTCCTGCCTGATATCCAGTCACCTGCCTGCTAGCCTGAGGTCCGACGGTCTGCCTTCCAACTCCCGTCAGTCTGTCTATGGACCAGCTTGCCCGCTCACCTGGGAGCACACACCTGTTACTTGCCTGCTAGCCTACCTGGAGGCTCCGCCGTCACGTGCTGTGACCATCTGCCTTTTCAGAGACTCCTGCCCGCTCACCTGGGAGCGCACACCTGTTACCTGCCTGCTAGCCTACCTGGAGGCTCCGCCGTCACGTGCTGTGACCATCTGCCTTTCCAGAGACTCCTGCCCGCTCACCTGGGAGCGCCCACCTGTTACCTGCCTGCTAGCCTACCTGGAGGCTTCGCCGTCACGTGCTGTGACCACCTACCATTCCAGAGACTCTCGCTTGCTCACCTGGGAGCACACATCTACCATCTGCCTGCTAGCCTACCCGGAGGCTCTGCCATCACAGGTCGTACCTACCCTTTACCCAGAGACTGCCCCGGTCACTTGCCGTAACTCCCTGCCCGTTCATCCAGAGACTGCCCCGGTCACTTGCCGTAACTCCCTGCCCGTTCTTCCAGAGACTGCCCCGGTCACTTGCCGTGACCTCCAGCCCGTCCACTCAGAGACTGTCCCGGTCACCTGCTGTGACTCCCTGCCCGTCATCCCTGATTGCCACCCGCTCCCTTACAAGGACCGCCCCCTTGTATAGTAGCTCAGAGGTTCCGCCTCCCAGACCCGTTACACACCATCTCTTCAGCTGGAGCTTTTCGTACGTCTTCAACTAGCTCTCTCTCTCTATGCTTTTACCGTTCTTTATTTCTGCAAAGTCTTTTAAGAAAAATCAAAGCATGAAAACAAGTCTTTCCACCAGGCAACATCTTCCATCCTGCCTCTCAGTGGTGAATACCACTCAAGTGGGCTTACCTGGTCCGCAGGCAGAGATACATGATTCCAGTCGACAGTCCTTGGCACTTGACTTGGTTCATCAAGTGTCTCATATGTCAGCATCACGGGCCTCCTCACTTCTCGAGTCGACAACCTCCTGGTGGGTTGTTCCTCAGAGACCACGGGTTCTTCAATCACAGAAGTTTCTTCCGCCGCACTCATTTCCCATGCTTCCTCAGATGATCTTGGAGCTGCCTCTGTAAGTTCCTGTACTTCTCCTGAGTCGCTTGTTTCCGCATGGTCTGGTAATTCCGCTCCTCCTGAGTTTCGATCGGTCTCTACAGGGGCCGTTGTTAGATTATCAGATCTGAATTGGACTTCATCTGTACTCCTTGGTACGAACTCTGGTGCCTCAGGACTAAGTTCACTGTCCTGAGGATGGTACATCCCTCTCCTTGCTGGTCCAAGAAATACAACGGTGTGCTATTCTCCATCGGAACTTTCAAGGTCACTATCGACCCCCGGAGCTTCAGTCTGTGGTGGTCCCTTAGTCGATTTCTGAAGATGTCGGTCATGGTCCACATTGGCACCAATGACAAAGTGAGTGGTAGATGGAGGGTCCTTAAAAATGATTTCAGGGACCTAGGTAGGAAGCTTAGGGCAAGGACCTCCAAGGTAGTTTTCTCAGAAATACTACCAATCCCGCGAGCCACACAGGAGCGCCAACGGGAAGTTAGGGAGGTGAATAAGTGGCTAAAGAGTTGGTGCAAGGCAGAAGGGTTTGGGTTCATGGAGAACTGGGCCGACTTCGCGGTCGGCTACAGGCTCTACCGTAGGGACGGGCTGCACCTCAATGGGGAGGGTGCAGCGGTGCTGGGGAAGAAGATGGCTAATAGGTTGGAGGAGTTTTTAAACTAGAGACGGGGGGGGGAACCAAGGAAATAGGTGGGATGTGAGGCAAGCAAGGGGGAAGGGGAGAAGTGAATATAATGAGGGTGGAGAGGGGGGTGGGGATAGTACAGTTAGATCGTTAGAGAAGAATAGGATGCTAAATAACCCCAAAGTTTTATCTTGCATGCTGACCAACGCAAGAAGCCTGACCAATAAGGCGGATGAGCTGCAGGCGCTTATATCGGAGGAGAGGTATGACATCGTAGGTATAACAGAGACTTGGCTAGACGATAGCTACGACTGGGCGGTAAATTTATTAGATTATAGTTTATTTAGAAGGGACCGGAAACAGGGGAAAGGCGGAGGAGTCTGCTTATATGTAAAGTCATGTCTAAAACCCAGACTAAGGGAAGATATAGGAGAGGGAGAAGAGGGGGTCGAGTCCATGTGGGTAGAGATAGAGGGAACTAAAAATAATAATAAAATATTACTGGGGGTCTGCTATAAGCCACCAAATATAACAGAGGAGAATGAGAATCTGCTATTAGGACAAATAGACAAAGTAGCAAAACATAATGAAGTGATTGTAATGGGGGATTTAAACTACCCGGATATTGACTGGGAAACAGAAACCTGTAGATCTCAGAAAGGAAAAAGGTTCTTGACAAATATTAAGGATAATTATCTCTCCCAACTAGTGCAGGAACCAACGAGAGGGAAGGCCGTGTTGGACTTAATATTGACTAATAGGCCTGATAGAATAACTGAGGTACAGATAGGGGGGCACCTAGGTAATAGCGACCATAATATTATAGACTTCAAAATGCCCTTCAGTAGGGTTATCAATAAGGGAGCAACAAAAACATTAAACTTTAGGAGGGCGAAGTTTGATCAGCTGAAAGAAAGCCTTCAACTTATTGACTGGGACAAAGTTCTTAATCAAAGGAATACGAATAGTAAATGGGAAACCTTCAAAAGAATTCTGAATACTCAGTGCGAGAGGTATATACCGTATGGGAATAAAAGGGCCAGAAATAAGAGGAAACCAATATGGTTGAATAAGAACGTAAAAGGGGCGTTAAATAGCAAAAAAGAGGCATTCAAGAGATTAAAACAGGAAAACAGCAAGGAGGCACTAATGTGTTACAAGGAAAAAACGAGAACCTGTAAAAAACAAATAAAAATAGCGAGGGAGGAAACAGAGAGACGTATTGCTAGGGAATGTAGATCAAATCCCAAACTGTTCTTTACGTATATAAATAGTAAAAGGATTAAATCGGATAATATTGGACCGATAAAAAGTGAGGAAGGCAAAATCATAGAGAAAGATGAGGATAAAGCTAATCTATTAAATAATTTTTTTTCGACAACTTTCACAAAGGAAATCGAACTAACAGGAGAAATGAGAAGTGACAAACTTAATCCTCCACTAAGTATGACAAATCTAACCCAAGCTGGGGTACAGAAACGCCTCAGTAACATTAAAATAAACAAATCACCAGGACCTGATGGCATACACCCACGGGTACTAAGGGAACTAAGTAATGTGATAGACAGACCGTTATATCTTATATTTAAGGACTCTGTTGAGACTGGGTCTGTGCCACTTGATTGGCGACAGGCGAATGTAGTGCCAATATTCAAAAAGGGAGCGAAAAGTGACGCCGGAAACTATCGGCCGGTGAGTCTGACGTCCATTGTGGGCAAAATTTTTGAAAGCTTCATTAAAGAGGCAATTACGGAGCATCTTGATGCTAATAATCTTTTAATCCCGAACCAACATGGATTCATGAGGAATCGCTCCTGCCAAACAAACCTGATTGACTTCTACGAGGAGGTTAGCTCTCGAGTAGATCAGGGGGAACCAGTGGATGTCGTGTATCTCGACTTCTCAAAAGCGTTCGATAGCGTGCCACAAAATAGGTTGGTATACAAAATGAGAATGATGGGGCTGGGGGAAAATGTCTGCAAGTGGGTAGGTAACTGGCTAAAGGATAGAAGGCAGAGGGTGGTTATAAATGGAATATACTCAGATTGGGTAAGCGTCACTAGTGGGGTACCACAGGGGTCTGTACTAGGCCCAATTTAATTTAATATCTTTATTAACGACATAGTCAACGGGATAAATAGTAAAATATCAATATTTGCAGATGACACAAAGTTATGTATAACAATTAATACAAAAGAGGACAGTGCAGACCTACAGAGGGATTTGGATAAGCTGGGTAGATGGAGCATTAAATGGCAAATGAGGTTTAACGAGGAGAAATGTAAGGTCATACATATGGGAAGGAAAAATGGAAGTCACCAGTACTCACTGAATGGGAAATCATTGGGGAATTCAGAGATGGAGAAGGACTTGGGCATCTTGATTGATAGCAAACTAAATTGGAGTGCCCAAAGTCAGGCCGCTGCTGTAAGGGCAAACAGGGTAATGGGATGTATCAGAAGAGGTATAGCTGCAAAGGATGAGAACATTGTTCTTCCACTGTACAAAGCACTGGTCAGACCACACTTGGAATACTGTGCTCAGTTATGGGCCCCAATATATAGAAAGGATATAAATGAGCTTGAAAAGGTACAAAGGAGGGAAACAAAATTAATAACGGGAACGGAGGGACTGCAATACCCAGAGAGGCTGGCAAAACTAGGACTATTCAGCCTGGAAAAGAGAAGGTTGAGGGGGGACATAATAAATGTGTACAAATATGTTAGGGGACAGTATAGAGATCTTGCCCGGGATTTGTTCAAAAGGAGGGATATTACGGTAACAAGAGGGCACTCACTAAGACTGGAAGAGAAAAGGTTTCAGCACCAGCATAGGAAGGGGTTCTTTACGGTAAGAGCAGTGAGAATATGGAATTCACTGAGTGAGGAGACGGTAATGTCAGATTCACTACACCAGTTCAAGCGGGGACTGGATGCATTTCTAGACACCAGGCAGATTTCAGCGTATACTTAAAAATAAAATAAAATAGTAGGTTGATACAGGGATTTATTCTGACTGCTGGTTTCAGAGTCGGGAGGGAATTTTTCCTCAGGTGAAGATTGGCTAAATCATTTGGGGTTTTTGCCCTCCTCTGGATCAACTTTAGCAATTACAGAACTAACAGGTCGAACTTGATGGACGCAAGTCTTTATTCAGCTTTACAAACTATGTTACTATGTTACTATGTTACTTCTGGGAAGTCTTGTTGTGGTGGGAGATAATAACAGGGTAATAGTAAATTCCGATGGACTAATCTGGTTTTCTTGTCTCCTGTTTCCAATCGAATTTCATACACTGGGCTGTCATCATCTTTCCTCCTTATGACCACATACACCTTGTCTTCCCAGTACGAATGAAGTTTTTCTGGACCGCCTTTCTCACGTACGTTCTTGACTAGCACCCGGCTTCCCGGTGCCAATTCTGCTCCATAACATTTTTGATCATAGTACTCTTTACTAGAGATGAGCGGTGTTCGACTAGAACTGTTCGCCAATCTCAAATTCGAGCTGTTTTGGGCGGTGTTCGAGTTGTTCGACGAACCCGAACGATTTGCAAAAAATTCGGCTGTTCGAGGTTATGTTCGATAACTGTTCGTGCACCAAAAGCTTGTCCTGCATGTCTGGCGCTATTTAGAGCACCAATCATGCAGGGATTGTCTGTCACTCACTGTAATGCCACAGCCATGGTGGTTGTGGCATTACAGTGATTGCCCAAATCGATGGGAACAGTGTCAACAGTGAAAAATGAAAAGCCGGCAATTCAGCAGCGGCATACACCGGTACCCGACAATTTAGAACCGAAAGAATAGAGCTTCACACATAGATTAGATAGATATAAACATGTCAGCCACATATATACGAAGTACAGTGAAAGTGCTGCTTACTGTACTTGTCATTTAGCGTAAAGGATTTATCAAAAAAAATAATAGTGTTTTCATGCACCGTCTCTTTAAAAAAGCCGGCCGGCAATTCAGCAGCGGTACCCGACAATTTATAACAGACAGAATAGAGCTTCACACATAGATTAGATAGATAGAAACATGTCAGTCACATATATATGAAGTACAGTGATAGTGTTGGTTACTGTACTTGTCATTTAGTATTAAAATAAAGGATTTATTATTAAAAAAAATGGCGTGGGGTTCCCCTTAATTTTAGGCTCTAGCGGAGGTTAAGCAGACGGCTGGGGCAGATGTTTGAAGCCTGGGAAGGGGGTAATACCCACGGAGCTTCCCAGGCTACTAATATCAGCCCCCAGCTGAATACATAGCCTTTACTAGCTATTAAAATGGGGGACCCCCCAAAAAAAATGACGTGGGGTCCCCCCTAATTTAATAGCTAGCAAAGGCTAGGCAGACAGCTGGGGGCTGATATTAATAGCCCAGGAAGGGAGCCATGAATATTGGCCCCCTCCCAGGCTAGAAACACCAGCCGTCAGCCGCCCCAGAAATGGCGCATTCATAGGATGCGCCAATTCTGGCACTTAGCCTCGCTCTTCCACGCTGCCCTGGTGCGGTGGCAGGGGGTAATAGGGTTGGGGTTGATGTCAGCTTATAATGCCAGCTGACATCAAGCCCAGGTTAGTAATGGAGAGGCGTCTATAAGACACCCCCATTACTAACCCCAAAGTCAAAGTTAAAAAAAACACAAACACCCAGAATAAAGTCCTTTAATTGAAATAAAGACACAATCCTTTATTGTTCTAAATTAAACCATACTTACCGTCACGCCCATTCCAGCTGAAGCCAACGATCTCCTGCAATAAAAGAAAAATAATAAAGCAACCTCATCCTTACCTTTCCATGGTTCCCACGACAGCTTCAGCTCTGCTACATCGAGATGACAGGCTGGACCGCAGCAGAACGCTGCCATCCAGCCTCTCATCCCGCAGACACTGAGAAGCGCAGGCTTACTTGCGCTGCTCAGCGTCTCTCTGTGACGACATCCAGATGAGCCGAGTTCATGTCCAATGAACTCAGCTCACCTCCTGCACGTCACTGACAGCGTGGGAGAATTCTCCTGCACTCAGTGCTTCAGCGTGAGAATTCTCCCGCTGAAGCGCTGAGTGCAGGAGAATTTTCCCACGCTGTCAGTGACGTGCATAAGGTGAGCTCATGTCCAATGAACTCAGCTCACCTCCTGCACGTCACTGACAGCGTGGGAGAATTCTCCTGCACTCAGCGCTTCAGTGTGAGAATTCTCCCACGCTGAAGCGGTGAGTGCAGGAGAATTTTCCCACGCTGTCAGTGACGTGCATGAGGTGAGCCGAGTTCATTGGACATTAACTCGGCTCATCTGGATGCCCTCACAGAGAGACACTGTGGAGCGCAAGCAAGCCTGCGCTTCTCAGTGTCTGCGGGATGACAGACTGGATGGCAGCGTTCTGCTGCGGTCCAGCCTGTCATCTCGATGTAGCAGAGCTGAAGCTGTCATGGGAACCATGGAAAGGTAAGGATGATGTTGCTTTATTATTTTTCTTTTATTTCAGGAGATCGTTGGCTTCAGCTGGAATGGGCGTGATGGTAAGTATGGTTTAATTTAGAACAATAAAGAATTGTGTGTTTATTTCAATTAAAGGACTTTTTTCTGGGTGTTGTGTTTTTTTTAAATACTTTACTAGAAATTCATGGTGGTCATGTCTAATATTGGCGTGACCCCATGAATTTCGGGCTTAGGGCCAGCTGATAATGCCAAGCTGGCCCTAACCCCTTTATTACCCAGTGAGCCACCGCATCAGGGCCCTGGATGAGTTGGGTACAGCGCCAGAAGATGGCGCTTCTATGAACGCGCCATTTTCCGGGGTGGCTGCGGACTGCAATTTGCAGCGGGGGTGGCCCAGAAAGCTTGGGCCTCCCTGCGCTGCGGATTCCAGCCCCCAGCTGCCTAGTTGTACCTGGCTGGACACAAAAATAGGGCGAAGCCCCACGTACTTTTTTTTTAATTATTTCATGAAATTCATGAAATAATTAAGAAAAAAAGGCCTTCCCTATATTGTTGTGTCCGGCCAGGTACAAATAGGCAGCTGGTGGTTGGGGGCAGCCCGTTCCTGCCTGCTGTACCTGACTGGACACAAATATAGTGCGAAGCCCCACGTCAATTTTTTTTAAATTATTTCATGAAATAATTAAGAAAAAAGGGCTTCCCTATATTGTTGTGTCCGGCCAGGTACAAATAGGCAGCTGGTGGATGGGGGCAGCCCGTTCCTGCCTGCTGTACCTGGCTGGACACAAATATAGTGCGAAGCCCCACGTCAATTTTTTTTAAATTATTTCATGAATTTCCTGAAATAATTTAAAAAAATTGAAGTGGGGCTTCGCACTATATTTGTGTCCAGCCAGGTACAGCAGGCAGGAACGGGCTGCCCCCATTAACCAGCTGCCTATTTGTACCTGGCCGGACACAACAATATAGGGAAGCCCTTTTTTTCTTAATTATTTCATGAATTTCATGAAATAATTAAAAAAAATTGAAGTGGGGCTTCGCACTATATTTGTGTCCAGCCAGGTACAGCAGGCAGGAACGGGCTGCCCCCATCCACCAGCTGCCTATTTGCACCTGGCCGGACACAACAATATAGGGAAGCCCTTTTTTTCTTAATTATTTCATGAATTTCATGAAATAATTAAAAAAAATTGAAGTGGGGCTTCGCACTATATTTGTGTCCAGCCAGGTACAGCAGGCAGGAACGGGCTGCCCCCAACCACCAGCTGCCTATTTGTACCTGGCCGGACACAACAATATAGGGAAGGCCTTTTTTTCTTAATTATTTCATGAATTTCATGAAATAATTAAAAAAAAAGTACGTGGGGCTTCGCCCTATTTTTGTGTCCAGCCAGGTACAACTAGGCAGCTGGGGGCTGGAATCTGCAGCGCAGGGAGGCCCAAGCTTTCTGGGCCCCCCCCCGCTACAAATTGCAGTCCGCAGCCACCCCGGAAAATGGCGCGTTCATAGAAGCGCCATCTTCTGGCGCTGTACCCAACTCATCCAGGGCCCTGGTGCGGTGGCTCACTGGGTAATAAAGGGGTTAGGGCCAGCTTGGTATTATCAGCTGGCCCCAAGCCCAAAATTCATGGGGTCACGCCAGTATTAGACATGACCGCCATGAATTTCTAGTAAAGTATTTAAAAAAAACACAACACCCAGAATAAAGTCCTTTAATTGAAATAAAGACACAATTCTTTATTGTTCTAAATTAAACCATACTTACCATCACACCCATTCCAGCTGAAGCCAACGATCTCCTGCAATAAAAGAAAAATAATAAACCAACCTCATCCTTACCTTTCCATGGTTCCCACGACAGCTTCAGCTCTGCTACATCGAGATGACTGGCTGGACCGCAGCAGAACGCTGCCATCCAGTCTGTCATCCCGCAGACACTGAGAAGCGCAGGCATGCTTGCGCTCCTCACTGTCTCGCTGTGACGGCATCCAGATGAGCCGAGGTCATGTCCAATGAACTCGGCTCACCTCATGCACGTCACTGACAGCGTGGGAAAATTCTCACGCTGAAGTGCTGAGTGCAGGAGAATACTCCCACGCTGTCAGTGATGTGCATGAGGTGAGCTCATGTCCAATGAACTCAGCTCACCTCCTGCACGTCACTGACAGCGTGGGAAAATTCTCCTGCAATCAGCGCTTCAGCGTGAGAATTTTCCCACGCTGTCAGTGACGTGCATGAGGTGAGCCGAGTTCATTGGACATGAACTCGGCTCATCTGGATGTCGTCACAGAGAGACGCTGAGCAGCGCAAGCAAGCCTGCGCTTCTCAGTGTCTGCGGGATGACAGGCTGGATGGCAGCGTTCTGCTGCGGTCCAGCCTGTCATCTCGATGTAGCAGGTCTGAAGCTGTCGTGGGAACCATGGAAAGGTAAGGATGAGGTTGCTTTATTATTTTTCTTTTATTGCAGGAGATCGTTGGCTTCAGCTGGAATGGGCGTGATGGTAAGTATGGTTTAATTTAGAACAATAAAGGATTGTGTCTTTATTTCAATTAAAGGACTTTATTCTGGGTGTTTGTGTTTTTTTTAACTTTGACTATGGGGTTAGTAATGGGGGTGTCTTATAGACGCCTCTCCATTACTAACCTGGGCTTGATGTCAGCTGGCATTATAAGCTGACATCAACCCCAACCCTATTACCCCCTGCCACCGCACCAGGGCAGCGTGGAAGAGCGAGGCTAAGTGCCAGAATTGGCGCATCCTATGAATGCGCCATTTCTGGGGCGGCTGACGGCTGGTGTTTCTAGCCTGGGAGGGGGCCAATATTCATGGCTCCCTTCCTGGGCTATTAATATCAGCCCCCAGCTGTCTGCCTAGCCTTTGCTAGCTATTAAATTAGGGGGGACCCCACGTCATTTTTTTTGGGGGGTCCCCCATTTTAATAGCTAGTAAAGGCTATGTATTCAGCTGGAGGCTGATATTAGTAGCCTGGGAAGCTCCGTGGGTATTACCCCCTTCCCAGGCTTCAAACATCTGCCCCAGCCGTCTGCTTAACCTCCGCTAGAGCCTAAAATTAAGGGGAACCCCACGCCAATTTTTTTAATAATAAATCCTTTATTTTAATACTAAATGACAAGTACAGTAACCAACACTATCACTGTACTTCATATATATGTGACTGACATGTTTCTATCTATCTAATCTATGTGTGATGCTCTATCTTTCTGTTCTAAATTGTCGGGTACCGCTGCTGAATTGCCGGCCGGCTTTTTTAAAGAGACAGTGCATGAAAACACTATTATTTTTTTAAATAAATCCTTTACACTAAATGACAAGTACAGTAAGCAACACTATCACTGTACTTATTATATATGTGACTGACATGTTTCTATCTATCTAATCTATGTGTGAAGCTCTATTCTTTCTGTTCTAAATTGTCGGGTACAGATGCTGAATTGCCGGCCGGCTTTTTTAAAGAGACGGTGCATGAAAACACTAATATTTTTTTTAATAAATCCTTTACACTAAATGACAAGTGCAGTAACCAACACTGTCACTGTGCTTCTTATATGTGTGACTGACATGTTTCTATCTATCTAATCTATGTGTGATGCTCTATTCCTTCTTGTCTAAATTGTCGGGTACCGGTGTATGCCGCTGCTGAATTTGCCGGCCGGCTTTTTTAAAGAGAGTGTCTTCTGAGCAGTTTGTCAGCTTTTGGACACCTTTGCAGGTGTTTTCTATGTGTTTCTATGTGTTTTTGTTTGCCTGCCATTGGTTTTAACGGTGTTCGACGGTGTTCTAAGGTGTTCGACGAACAGTTCGACGAACAGTTCCTCGAACATCCCGGTGTTCGACGAACCGAACCGAACCCGAACACTACGGGGGTGGCTCAACACTACTCTTTACTCTTGCTTCTGTAAGTCTCTGACATCGGAGTATCGAGCATGATGTCGATTGGCAGTCTTGGCGATCGTCCATATAATAGGAAAAAGTGTGAGTAACCCATTGCATCGCTCTTTGTACAGTTATAGGCATGTACCACTTTTGACAGACAACTCTTCCAGTCTTTCTTCTTATCAGCTGTTAAAGTGTGCAACATCGACAATAATGTCTGGTTAAAACATTCCACTTGTCCATTACCCTCTGGGTGATAGGGCGTTGTATGGGATCTCTGAATTCTACAATACTTTCCTAGCTTGGCAAAGAGCTGGTTCTCAAATTCTCTTCCTTGGTTGTGGTGTAACCTCGTAGGTAACCCAAACCTCAAAGCAAAATCATTGAAGATCTTCTCTGATGCTGTTCGACCCGATTTATTGGTGGTGGCATATGCTTGAGCAAATCGAGTGAAATGGCCCATCACCACCAAGATGTATTCATAACCACCCTTGCACGTCTCGAGATGTAGAAAGTCTATTGAGACCATCTCAAATGGATATGTAGTTTGAATGTTGCCCATAGGTGCCAGGTTGATGTGTTGGGATGTTTATCTTTCAGACACTCACACTCCCTGGTCACGTACCTTTCAATATCTCTCTGCATGGATGGCCAGAAGAAACGTTCACGGATCAAATTTGTTGTCCTTTCCACTCCCAGGTGTCCCATGTTTTCTTGGAGTTCTTTGAAAACCAACCTATGGAATACTCTGGGTAGTAGCAACTGCTGGGTTTGTCCTCCTTTACGATACAGGATACCATCTTCACTGAGGTAGAGCTTCGTCCATTCTTTAATTAAAACAGATACTGCTGGTGACTCATTGTCTCTCTCCCGTTTACTTGGAAACCGATTTTGGTCCACATAAAGGAGTATTCTACCAATTATCTGATCTTCCCATTGTGCTCTATGGATTTTCCCTTTTGGTAGTTGTTGAATAGACAAGGGGTGATCTTGTTCTCTCGCTTTTATGGTGGTTTCCACCGTCAATGGACACCACAATGGTGTGTCTTTCTCCTGATAAGCTTGTACTGCTTGGGTAGTGCTCACGATTGCTTCCAGACTGACTTCCTCCGAGCATTCTTGCATGAACTCCTCAGGCTCTTGTGGCATTCTTGACAATCCGTCAGCATCCGCATTGCATTTTCCTGGCCTGTACTTGATGCTGAAATTGAAGTCAGCTAGTTCAGCGACCCATCTCTGACCCGTTACATTCAGTTTGGCTGTAGTAAGGACATGGGTCAAAGGGTTGTTGTCAGTGTCTATCTCAAATTCTTTGCTGTAGTAGAGATAATCTCTAAATCGTTCACAGATAACCCATTTCAATGCCAGGAACTCAAGTTTTCCGGAATGTAGATGGTAATTCTTCTCGGCGTCTGTCAAAGTTTTAGAACCGTAACCGATGACCCTCAATTTTACATTTTGATTCTGATAAAGGGCAGCTCCCAGTCCAACTTGAGAAGCGTCAAAATGAAGAACAAATGGTAAATTGAAATCAGGATATCCCAAGAAGGATGGTTTTACCAGGTAATCTACTAGTTCTTCCAATACTTTCTGGTGATCTGCTGTCCAGAGAATGGGCTGTTGGGACGAAACGGCGTTGTTTCTTTTAAGAGTTGTCATCTCTGTCATCCCCCCGAAGATGAGGTATAGTGGGGCAGCAATCCTGGAGAAGTTCTGAATGTAAGTACGATAGTAGGAGAGGAATCCTAATATCTGCCTCAACTCCCCGACGGTAGAGGGCCGCTTGTCTTTTAAGGCCAGTACCAGAGCAATTTCTACCGGGTCCCTGGTATATCCTTCTCCCGACACAATTTTTCCTAGAAATCGGACTTGCCTTTTGAACAGTTCACAATTCTTTGGGGTCAACTTAACTCCATGTTCTTGATACCGCTGTAATATGGTACTCACGTATTCAACATGCTCCCGGAAGGTTTTGCTGTGTACCACATTGTCATCCAAGTACGGCTAACCGATACCATCCCTCAATCCTTCTAAACATGTCTCCATGCTCCTCTGGAATTCTGCTGGAGCTGAACTGAGCCCAAACGGTATGCGGATCCACTCATATAATTCCTATGGTGTGATGAATGCTGTCAAGGGTCTACTGGACTCTTCGACAAACCTTTGGTGGTATGCCTTACCCTGATCGAGGACAGAGAACCAGGTACTTCCTGATAGGCTATCCAGCATATCTTGAATCTTTGGTATCGGGTGTTGATCAGGTACTGACTTTCTGTTTAGTTCCCGGTAATCACAACAGAGTCTCAACGTACTGTTCTTCTTCCTAACACAGACAATAGGAGAGGAATAAGATGACTTCGACTTTTGGACCTAACCTGTGTTGATGAGATCTTGTAAATATTCTTTCACTTCACGGTGTAATGGCTTTGGCACAGACATGTAACTTCTCGTTACTGGGATCGTGTCTTTCAGATTTACAATTGCAACGATGGGATGCAGCCTATATCAGAGTCATCTTTAGAGCATAACACTCTTCTCTCAGCATCTGTTTTGCTATCGCTATATCTTCACCACACAAGTGTTCCAGTGATACTGGAGGATCCCAGGACCCTGAGGTGGGTCTTGCAATTTCCTCTCCTGGGCAACTCTTGTTCCTTGGTGGGAAAACTGAATTCACTGTAGACCCCTGGGCTAGTCTCACACTGGCTGGATATACTGTTTTAACGGTTTCGATGTGACCTAACACAGTCTTTGGATCCAGTCTAATTTTGTGTTTCGTAGTATTCATCACTGGTACTATTACTCGAGCAAACCCACCAGTAGGAATCGTAAGCACAGTCTCACCTTGAACTAGGCCTTCTGTAAGTTCTGAGGAGTCTTTTGGCACAAACAATCTTTTCTGGACTTTTCTTCCCGGTTCTACCCAGACTCCACACCTCACCCCCACCATTTGGTTTGCAGGGATGAGGGTTGGGCACAAGCCTACCTTGACTTCCTTTAGGTCCATTGTATTCTGTGCTTTCTTTACTCTATGAATCACGTTTTCCGCCATGGTGTTGAGTATGTTGAGCGATGTGGCAATTGCATCCACCACCAACGCCCCTGTCTTGTGTTTCGTGATGACCTCACTGATTACATTATAACCCAGGATAGGATCCTCTGCCACGTTCTGATCACTGGTCACGAGAAAAGGTACCAAAAGCTCGATGGTGTTGCTGTTCTTCGTGCCCCTGAGTTGGAAAGTCACTTCCACCCAGTCTATGAAAGGCATTTCAGTCTGGTAGACGGCTTTGCTGTGGAGTTCCACTGGTCCCAAGAGCTCTTTTAGTGACTGAAGGCAAGTGTGTGGCAGGTAGCGCCTTCTCCTTTCTTCATTTAAAAGGCTCGCTTGGGCTCCTGTGTCCCACAGTGCTTTTACTAGGAGTCCATCTAGCTGGCACTGTATAAAGCACCTTTCACCGATTAGGTTGATGAGGCTATCTTTACTGACTGAGGAATCCTCCTCACAGGAGTACATTGTTTGACCTCCGCACTGGGCATTAAGTAACTGATGCCCCTGTCTCCCTTGAAGCTGTTGTAGACGGAAACACACTTGGGGATAGTACTGACGCAGCCATTTTTACCTCATGCGCTGATTTGGATGAGATTTGGATTTTCTGGCGCCTTCTCTGTGTCGCGGTTACCACTGGTAACTTCCTGTCTTTTAACCCAAACAACCGTTACCATTGGCATTCCTTGGCATAATGTCCTTCCCCACCACATCTTAGACAGTAGACACACCGTACTCTGATTTGATGAACGCCACGCTTCACAAGCTGGGTATCTTCGGTTTTGGAACCACTTCCTGGCCTGGAACGAATCAACTTTTTCACCTCAATCAACTCGGCTTGCAGTTCTCCTATTACTTCCTTCCAATCAGAGCTGGCAGGCCTCTCTTTTGTTGGTGATTTAAGGTTCACTCTTGGAGGTGGCACTGGAGGGTCTCTATGATGATCTTCGGACTGGCCACCGGTGGTCTCCAACTTCAGCTGACTCATTTTGGTGATCTTAGGATTAGAGCCTTTCTTTAACTTCTGTTCGCTCTCTGACTCCAAACTAGCGGCTTCATTCATTTTTTCAGTTAGGACTTCGTCCAAAATGCCAGGATCTTCTAGGTACTGTTTCAGCTACAACTTGATATCTTTGCTGATTAATCCCATTCCCAATGATCTCAAGAATTTCTTCTGGACTAGTCCAGCATCAAACTTCTCTTCCGCTTCTACATCTCTGGATACAAACAACAGTCTATCCTTCAGTTCAATTGCTCTGAACAAGAAATTTTGGGGGGATTCATTTTTTTTCTGTGAGAGGTTACTGAGTCGGTGGAACAATTCTAAAGCACTCTCTTTATAGTGCCCTTTTAAAATCATCTTCAGCTGTTGCAAGGTCAATTGACTTTTCATTTCTAGCATACTACGGAGGTTCAGTCCTGGGCTGATCGCTTTCACCACCCCCTCAACGATCTCATCTGGCTGGTAGGCTTTCTGTAAGCCTGCATCGATCTGGTGCAACAAGTTCATATAAGACAGTCTCTCCAATCTGTCCCAGGATCTTGAATTCTTTCGTTATGGTGATTTGTGGTGTTAGAGAGGACTGTCTTCCTGATTTATCTAACCAAACAGGTTAAAGGCCCTGTCTGAGTCTATCACCCGTTCAGAGATTTTGGTCTATTCCTGCAGGACTGTTGTTAGGGCTTTGAATTGTTCTTTCAGTTCCTGTAGTTCAGTCTGTGGACTGAGATTCCTGCTTTTGGTAATTGGTGCTGCCCCTCCATCCTCCAACTTCAATCTGGTTAGAAACTGTGTTAGTTCCTGGAGGAATGTCCCCATGATGTCTTCAGCTTCTTTATCCCCCAGCTCATCCATTTTTGCATTAATTGCTGCTAACAGTTGCCTGCGGTTGTGTGCTTTGGAAATCTGTTCTACTGACATCTTTATATGTTTTGCCACTATTCTCAATTCTTCACAGGTTAACTGAAGAAGCAGCTCACTAATTCTGTCTATTTGTATTTCCACATCCATTGCTGCTAGTGAGTTTTTCTTTAGGGCTGGTCCCCTTTAACTGGTGTTGCAGAGTTGAGTTGAGGTGCTGTGCTGCTGTGTTTTTCCAGACACTTTTCCTCTTCTCCCTCTACACGCTAATTCCCACTCAGGATTCTCTGTACGGGTCACCAATGGTAGAACAGTAGCATTTAATAAGAAGCCGCACAGCCAGTGCAAGTTAAGTCATACGAGCAACAGGCTCCAGTGACAAACAATACAGTTTCCTTAGCAGCACAGCAGTTCACAGTCTTCCCAGTAGTACAGGACAGCACAGATCTAATGCAAAGGCACATTAATGAACACAGCATTCTTTACAGCACAGCACTACTTCTGCATGTCACACAAGAACCTGACTATCATGGATCTGAGCTGGTGATATTGGCAGATTCCCCTGACCAGCAAGGCATGGGAACTCTCTACCTTTGTCACCCCATTCAGACTGTACGAGTCCACTATGATGTCATTTGGCATGAAGAATGCCCCTGCTACTTTTCAGCGGATGGTTAACACGCTACTCAAGGGACTTCAAGGGTACGTGGCCGCATACCTGGATGACATTGCCATCTTCAGTTCCACCTGGGAGGATCACTCTCTGATGCATGTGGTTCACTTCGAACAGGGGGGCTTACGCTGAGTAACGTTATGTGAAGGACCTAGGAACACGCTGGAAGCTCAGGCCCCCATGAGACCCAGCGAACACATGGTCAGATGTCACCAGTTGACCTGATTCATCTGCTTATATCTTTTGTCCTACTACTATTGTATTTGTATTGTGACACAGGTACTTTAGATGCAGTGACACAGAAACACAGAGCAGCCAGTACAGGGTTAATAAACAGGGGGGATTTATTGTAACAGGGTCAATCTCCACACAGGGAGTAACAGGGGAAATTTGGGGACAACAAGGGGAGTAGCAGGTAACAGACTATAACTGACAATCCACAGTTTGGCTGGATGCAGCAGAGTTGACATGGTTGTAATCGGCAGTTTTACACTTAGCTGACTCTTGTTCCCCACAAGGCAGTTGCTGGCTGATGCCGGTGTTGTTTTCTTCTGGCTTCCCCGCCTAAACAATGCTCCATCTTCTGGCGGCAGCGGACAGTCTCTGGTTTGACCCGCTGAGCCCCTAGTCCATAACACTGCACCTCACTTGCTCAGCTCCACATCTTCTGGTGGCAGCGGGTGATCTCCGGTTTGACCCACTGAGCCCCTAGTCCATAACACTGCACCTCACTTGCTCGGCTCCACGGACCCTGCGTCTCTTCTCCCTCTAGTGGGGTTTGACCCCAACTGAACACTCTCTGCTTTCCCGTGCAAAATAACTCCTTTTTCTCCCTCTTCCTAGACACGCCCCCAGCTCCCCAGTCACCTGACTCCTGAGCTCTGGCTCTGGACACGCCCCCAGCTTCCCGGTCACCTAACTCCTGTGTAGAGATGAGCGTTGTTCTACTCGAACTGTTCGCCAATCTCAAATTCGAGCTGTTTTGGGCGGTGTTCGAGCCGTTCGGCGAACACGAACGATTTGAGAAAAATTCGGCTGTTCGAGGTTATGTTCGATAACTGTTCGTGCACCAAAATCATAACTGGATTTTTTCTCAGTAATGATGAAAATTAATGTTAATACGCAGTTTGAGTGTACAGCGGGGTGGGGGGAGGGGCAGGGGATGGATCTCTGCAGGAATAATGAAGATCTCCATTTTTTTTTCTCTTTCCCGCATTTACAGTGGGGAGGTGCAATCTGTCAGCCTATCAGCAGCGCACACACGGAGCGAAGTGCTTTTTTCACACAAGCAAGGGCATGTGTCATTGGCAGTGTATGTCACATGTCCTTGCCCTATAAGACCAAGCCATTTTCCCCGTCGCCACCATTTTCTCACTGCTGCAGCTGCATGTTAGACGGCACCGCTGTTGCTGTGTGCGCTATACCTTGTTAATTTCAAGCCAATTTTCGCACAAATCTACAGATAGCTTGGGAGTAGGGAATAGTTGTGATTGCAGTCCTTTTAAGGACTAGGTTACAGCATTTCCTATGACTTTTATCAGGCAGGTCTGTGCTCTTAAATAGATAGATTGTGGGAGTAAAGACTAATTGTAATTGCAGTCCTTTTCAGGACTAGGTTACATCAGTTCCTATCAGTTTTTGCCAGGCAGGTCTGTGCCAGTGCTGTGCAAGTTTTTTTCACAGCATTTGGCTGAATCTAGCAAAGCTAATCCTTTTTGGCCTATTGCAGAGTGTGTTAGTCAGTGGAGTAGCCTATCTGTGTTGCAAGAAATACCACCTGTGCATAGAATACCAATTTTTTTACTGCATCTAGTGAAGTAAAATCTTTTGGGCATAGCATCATTCTATTAGTCCATCTATACTGACCTCCATCAGGTTGCAAATTGAATATAATTTTTTTCTGCATCTAGCTCTGAAAAAATATTTGGGCTTCTAGCAGTGTGTGGGACTTGTTCTATTAGTCCATCTATACTGACCTCCATCAGGTTGCAAACTGAATATAATTTTTTTCTGCATCTAGCTCTGAAAAAATATTTGGCCTTCTAGCAGTGTGTGGGACTTTCTCTATTAGTCCATCTATACTGACCTCCATCAGGTTGCAAACTGAATATATTTTTTTTCTGCATCTACCTCTGAAAAAATATTGGGCTTCTAGCTGTGTGTAGGACTTGTTCTATTAATCCATCTATACAGACCTCCATCAGGTTGCAAACTGAATATATTTTTTTTCTGCATCTACCTCTGAAAAAATATTTGGGCTTCTAGCTGTGTGTGGGACTTGTTCTATTAGTCCATCTATACTGACCTCCATCAGGTTGCAAATTAAAAATAATTTTTATCTGCATCTACCTCTGAAAAAATATTTGGGCTTCTAGCTGTGTGTGGGACTTGTTCTATTAGTCCATCTATACTGACCTCCATCAGGTTGCAAACTGAATATAATTTTTTTCTGCATCTAGCTCTGAAAAAATATTTGGCCTTCTAGCAGTGTGTGGGACTTTCTCTATTAGTCCATCTATACTGACCTCCATCAGGTTGCAAATTAAAAATAATTTTTATCTGCATCCAGCTCTGAAAAAATATTTGGCCTTCTAGCAGTGTGTGGGACTTTCTCTATTAGTCCATCTATACTGACCTCCATCAGGTTGCAAATTAAAAATAAATTTTTGTCTGCATCTAGCTCTGAAAAAATATTTGGCCTTCTAGCAGTGTGTGGGACTTTCTCTATTAGTCCATCTATACTGACCTCCATCAGGTTGCAAACTGAATATATATTTTTTCTGCATCTACCTCTGAAAAAATATTGGGCTTCTAGCTGTGTGTGGGACTTGTTCTATTAATCCATCTATACAGACCTCCATCAGGTTGCAAACTGAATATAATTTTTTTCTGCATCTACCTCTGAAAAAATATTTGGGCTTCTAGCTGTGTGTGGGACTTGTTCTATTAGTCCATCTATACTGACCTCCATCAGGTTGCAAACTCAATATAATTTTTTTCTGCATCTACCTCTGAAAAAATATTGGGCTTCTAGCTGTGTGTGGGACTTGTTCTATTAATCCATCTATACAGACCTCCATCAGGTTGCAAACTGAATATAATTTTTTTCTGCATCTAACTCTGAAAAAATATTTGGGCTTCTAGCTGTGTGTGGGACTTGTTCTATTAGTCCATCTATACTGACCTCCATCAGGTTGCAAACTGAAAATAATTTTTTGTCTGCATCTAGCTCTGAAAAAATATTTGGCCTTCTAGCAGTGTGTGGGACTTTCTCTATTAGTCCATCTATACTGACCTCCATCAGGTTGCAAATTAAAAGTAATTTTTATCTGCATCTACCTCTGAAAAAGTATTTGGGCTTCTAGCTGTGTGTGGGACTTGTTCTATTAGTCCATCTATACTGACCTCCATCAGGTTGCAAACTGAATATAATTTTTTTCTTCATCTAGCTCTGAAAAAATATTTGGCCTTCTAGCAGTGTGTGGGACTTTCTCTATTAGTCCATCTATACTGACCTCCATCAGGTTGCAAATTAAAAATAATTTTTATCTGCATCCAGCTCTGAAAAAATATTTGGCCTTCTAGCAGTGTGTGGGACTTTCTCTATTAGTCCATCTATACTGACCTCCATCAGGTTGCAAATTAAAAATAATTTTTTGTCTGCATCTAGCTCTGAAAAAATATTTGGCCTTCTAGCAGTGTGTGGGACTTTCTCTATTAGTCCATCTATACTGACCTCCATCAGGTTGCAAACTGAAAATAATTTTTTGTCTGCATCTACCTCTGAAAAAATATTTGGCCTTCTAGCTGTGTGTGGGACTTGTTCTATTA
This sequence comes from Phyllobates terribilis, assembly GCF_046119375.1. Taxonomy (NCBI): domain Eukaryota; kingdom Metazoa; phylum Chordata; class Amphibia; order Anura; family Dendrobatidae; genus Phyllobates; species Phyllobates terribilis. The sequence continues at coordinate 75,638 of NW_027365108.1, read as the reverse complement.
GTCCATCTATACTGACCTCCATCAGGTTGCAAACTGAATATATTTTTTTTCTGCATCTACCTCTGAAAAAATATTGGGCTTCTAGCTGTGTGTGGGACTTGTTCTATTAATCCATCTATACTGACCTGCATCAGGTTGCAAACTGAAAATAATTTTTTGTCTGCATCTACCTCTGAAAAAATATTTGGGCTTCTAGCTGTGTGTGGGACTTTCTCTATTAGTCCATCTATACTGACCTCCATCAGGTTGCAAATTGAATATAATTTTTTTCTGCATCTAACCCAGCCAATAGTTTTGGCCTAATACCACAGTTTGGCCACTCAGCTCTGCTCGGTTCCCATCCATTGTTTTTTTGTGCAAACAACTCCAGAGTTGTGAATTAGTTAACCACCAAAATGAGTGGAAAAAGGCCTGCTGCTGGTGGAAAGGGGAATAGGCGTGTTGGGAAGGGGAAAAAAGGTTGTGTCCGTGGGGTAGGTGTTAAAGCAACAGTAACATCTGCAGAAGAAAGACCATCTTCCAGCCAAACTAAAATGTCTACTTCTTTTAGCGGACAATGTGATAAGATCCCTTTCTTACGGCCACGCCAATCGCTACAAATTCCAGATGAGGCACAAAAACAGCAGGTGCTTCAACGGATATCAAGTGCTCCTTTAAGTGGGCTCTCCTCCACATCAACTTCAACATCACAAATACTCCAGTCCTCAAAGGTGTCACCCCAATCGCACTTGCTTCCTCACAGCTCCCAAATCTCCAGCTGCCCGTCTGAGTATGAGGTAGAACAGATGGTTGAGTCTGCAGAGCTGTTTACTCATACTATAGCCTGGGAATCAGAGGTCGACTCCAGCGCTTCTGTGAATCCAGACGAGGAAATGATCTGCACTGATGCCCAGAATCTTTATGAATCGGATCCAGGACCAGACGCAGAAGGTTCTGACCATAATGTAGACCCTCATTCCCAAACTGTAACTCCTGTTGGTGGAGACAATGAGGAAGACGATGATGAGACTCAAATACCTGATTGGAGCGACAACTTTAGTTTTTTGTCAGGGCAGGAACAGGTTGGCTCTGAGGACGACGGGTGTGATAACGCACAGGGTGATGATGATGAGGTTGGAGATCCCACTTACTGTCAACCCACAGTCAGCCAAGAGATGAGGTCAGCAGAGGAGGTGGAGGAAGATGCTAGTGACGACGAGGTCAGGTTGCGCCTTCCTGGACAGAGACGTAGTACTGGAAGCACGTCAACAACTGCATCCTCAAACACAACTCTGCCTCTCACCACAAGTCGTGGTGGCTCTTCAGGTCGTATGGGTGCTAAGCCTTGCATAGCCTGGGCATTTTTTCAGATCGATAAAGATGACCCAACTCGTGTTATCTGTAACATTTGTCAGCAAAAGCTAAGTAGAGGCCAAAAAATACATAGTTTGAGTACTTCATGCATGAACCGGCACATGGACATGAAGCATAAGTTGCAGTGGGAAGCTCAGTGTGCTACAATGCGGCCTAGCCGGCCGGGCCAACTACCGTCTGCCATATCTTGTGCATTCGCGGCCTCTTCATCCTCTGTGACTGGGGGGACAGCAGTCACACCTGTTTTGGGGCGCAGACCTGCCACCTCTTTACCCGCAACAGCCAGCGTGATTGGCAGGTCATCATTTTCTTTGGAGGTGGTAACACCAGCTGGTGTTGAGCGCTGTCCGACATCGATAGCACCACCTTTGGATCAAGGCAACCTAACATGTCCGCCTGCATCTTCCTCACAGACCGGCAGTTTGCCGGGGACACCCTTATCAACCCCGTCTAAGCACAATAGCCAGCCCTCGGTCCCTCAGATGTGGACAAGTAAAAGACCATTTCCTCCTAGCCATGAGAAAGCTAAGAGGTTGAATTTCACCATCTGCAAGCTCTTGGCTACAGAAATGCTGCCTTTCCGCCTGGTGGACACAGAGGATTTTCGAGACCTTATGTCGGTCGCAGTGCCCCAGTACCAGATGCCCAGTCGGCAATACTTCTCAAAGAAAGGTGTGCCTGCGCTCCACCAGCATGTCGCACACAACATCACCGCTTCTTTGAGAAACTCTGTGTGTGACAGGGTGCATTTCACCACAGACACTTGGACGAGTAGGCATGGACAGGGGCGTTACATGTCGCTGACTGGGCACTGGGTAACTATGGTGACAGCAGGACAAGGGGCTGCTGTCCAAGTCTTGCCGTCCCCACGAGTTGTGCGTCAATCCTCTTTATGTCAAAGTTCCTCCACTGCTTCTGCCTCCTCAACCTCCTCTCGGTCTTCCACCTGCACCCAAAGCCTGTCTGGTCATGCCACAAGCTTTCTAACTGCACAGAAAGGATCCTGCACACCTCCTTACTATGCTGGCAGTAGGGCTCAACGTCATCAGGCGGTTTTTACTTTGAAATGTCTGGGAAATGTGAGTCACACAGCTGAGGAGTTGTGGTCAGCTCTGGAGAACCAATTTCATGAATGGTTGTCTCCACTGGACCTGAAACCAGGGAAGGCCGTGTGCGACAATGCTGCAAACCTGGGTGCGGCCCTTCGCCGGGGCAATGTCACACACGTGGCTCACGTGTTGAACCTGGTTGTCCAGCAATTTTTAGCCCACTATCCCAGACTAGATGGCCTTCTGCAGAGGGCACGGTCGCTGTGTGCTCACTTCCGCCGTTCGCATCCCGCAGCTCAGCGACTTACATCTCTACAGAAGTCGTTGGGCCTGCCACTTCACCGGCTAAAATGCGATGTGCCTACCCGGTGGAATTCAACTCTGCACATGTTGCAGCGACTGTGGCAGCACCGACAAGCCCTGGTGCAATACGTTCTGACGTATAGCCTGGGCCAACGAGATCCGGAGGTGGGGCAAATCACGCTGGAGGAGTGGTCTCAGATCAGGGACCTATGCACCCTTCTGCACAGTTTTGAAATGGCGACGAAGATGTTTAGTGCTGACGATGCCATTATCAGCATGACTATTCCGGTGATTTACATGCTGGAGCACATGTTAAACAGAATTTGGAGTCAGGTGGTGGCACAAGAGGAGGTGGAGGAAGTAGAGGAGGAGGAGTTGTATGCGGAAGGGCTAACATCTGCAAGGTCCAGACGGTCGGCAGCACCAAGGCGGCAGGCATGTGAGGGTGGGGGAGATGGTTTTACCAGGGCGCATGGTAGCAGCCAAACTAGTGAGGAAGGTGCAGGAGCCCAGGAAGAAGTGGAGGACGAACTGATGGAAGACTCATCAGATGAGGGAGACCTTGATCACATTTCTGTTGTGCGAGGTTGGGGGGAGAGGACAGAGGAAGGAAGCATGATTGTTACCTCGCCACCAACACAACAGGGACTTGGTGCTCCTGGATGCGCAACACACATGAGTGCCTTCTTGCTGCACTACCTGCAACATGACCCTCGAATTGTGAGAATTAAAAATAATCCTGACTACTGGGTTGCCACACTGTTAGATCCCCGGTACAAAAGTAAATTTGCAGAAATTATTCCTGCCATAGAAAGGGATGCACGCATGCAGGAGTATCAGCAGAGACTGTTGCAGAATCTTACATGTGCTTTTCCACAAAACACCAGTGGTGCACGTAGTGAATCTCACAGTTCCAACTTGCCAACCGTGGGACCGTCAAGTGTTCAGCACTCAAACCGTAACAGAACCACAGTATCTGCTGGTAACATCAATTTTGCGGAATCACCCTACCAACCGTTTTAAGCTTTCAAATTACTAATCATGTTTATCTGTATCTTGACTGGAAAATAATTTGGGCTTTGTAGCAGTGTGCAGCACTGATCCTATTAGCCCATCAATACTAAGCTCCACCAGATTTAAAATTAATAATAATTTTTAGCTGCATCTAGCCCGGAAAATAATTTTGGGGCTCCGAGATGCGCAAGACACATAAGTGCCTTTTTGCTGCACTACCTGCAACATGACCCTCATATTGTCAGAATTCGAAGTAATCATGACTACTGGGTTGCCACACTCTTAGATCCCCCAAACTTTTCGATCAACCTTTTCATTTTAATAAAGACCAAAAAAATGGTAATTTTTGAAATTATAAGCATTAGCAGGTTATTAGAAACTGAAATCAAACAGTTTTCAACTCAAAACTTTATTCTAGGTGATGTTACATTTTCACATAGGACCCCTTGTTCGAAAGGAGCTTCTGAACTCTCTCGTCCATTGAATTTGTCAGGTTTTGGATGGTTTCTGCTTCAATTGTTTTGCATGAGGACAGAATACCCTCCCAGAGCTGTTGCTTAGATGTGAACTGCCTCCCGCCATCATAGACACTCCTTTTGATGATGCTCCAGAGGTTCTGAATGGGGTAGAGGTCAGGGGAGCATGGGGGTCACACCATAAGTTTGTCCCCTTTTATGCCCATATCAGCCAGAGATGCAGATGTTTTATGTGCAGCATGAGATGGTGCATTATCATGCAAAAAAATGATCTTGCTGTGAAATACATGGTTCTTCTTCTTGAACCATGGCAGGAAGTGCTGTTTGAGAAAATCCACATACATTATGGAGTTCATCTTTAGCGCCTTCAGGGATCCTAAAGGGGCCGACAATCTCTCTCCCCATGATTCCAGCCCAAAACATTACTCCACCTCCTCCTTGTTGGCGCTGTAGCCGTGTTTGCGTGGGGTGTCCATCAACCAGCCATCCTCCACTCCATCCATCTGGACCATCGAGCGCTGCACGGCACTCATCCGTGAACAAAACAGTTTTGAAATCAGTCTTCATGTAATGTTTGGCCCACTGGAGCCATTTCTGCTTGTGTGAAGTGGATAGAGGAGGTCGACAGGATGGCATATGCACAGCTGCAAACCTCTGAAGGACCCTGCATCTTGTTGTTCGGGGGACGTTGGAGGCACCAGCAGCTTCAAAAACTTGTCTGCTGCTATGACAAGCCTTTTTTGCCGCTGCTCTTTTAACCTGACGTAATTGCCTGTAGGAAAGAGTCCTCAATTTGCCCTTATCAGCACGCACACGTGTGTACTGTGAATCAGCTACTTACTTCTTGATTGCCAAGACACTTCATCCTGATCATCGCACAATGTTGATTGTAGTCATGCCTTGATCTAAACACTCCACAATTTGTTGCTTCTCAGCAGCCGACACATCCTTTTTCTTTCCCATTTTGGCAGAAAATGTAGGCTGCTTAATAATGTGAGACAGCCTTCTTAAGTAGTCTTGCCTTTCATTGGACACACCTGCCAAACTAATTAGCACAGGTGTCTGCAATTGCTTACAATGATATAAAGAGCCCTGACACACATCACCATCAATGAGTTTAACTGACAAACAAACAAATTCTTTCCTTATCACTCCTAAACACTTTTTGCATAATAATTTGGAACACAGTGTACATGTGCTTTTCCACAAAACACCAGTGGTTCACGTAGTGAATCTTACAGTTCTAACTTGCCAACCGTGGTCTGTATGGAGTTGTTCAATAAAGGGCCCAAAATTAAGATAACATAGATGGGAGAGGTCTCTATGAATAGGAATTCCTAAGTATTTGATACCCTGTGAGGGCCAGGCAAAGGGAAAGTTGGACTGGATGGAATCCTATATGGATTTGGGGAGGGAGACATCGAGGGCCTCAGACTTCGCTGCACTGATTTTAAAATTTGACCATGTAACAAAGTGATCTATTTCAGCCATAACAGCATGGATGGATATATGTGATTGAGTGATATATACTAGTACATCATCAGCAAATAGAGAGCACTTGTACTCGGTGCCTCCCACCTCAATCCACCTAATATTGGGGTTATGGCGAATTGATGAGAGCAGGTGCTCCGTCACTAGGATGTATAAGAGAGGGGACAGAGGACATCCCTGCCTTGTCCCATTGGTGATTGTGAAAGGTGATGAAAATGTTCTGATGCACCCCCTGGGCCTTGGGACACCCGGAGCCGGACCCTTTTTGGTGGATGCTGGTGGTTGTAGTCTTCGTGGCGGCGACCCGGTTCCGTGGCTCAGGGTGGTCAAACCAGTGGCGGAACTATTTATGTGGTTTTGATGTTTAAATGTCCGACTACGCCACCCATGGATTGCGGTCAGAGTGAACCGCCGCTGCAGGGCAGACCGCTGAGGCTGGTGTTATGGGTGCAGCAGAGCATAGCATAACTCCCCACGGGAGGAGTATAGCCTCAGGGCAGTGTATGCGGAGGATGGGGGTGATGGTGCAGGGCAGCAGCAGTAACGACACGGAGTCAGTGATGCAGTCCATTGCCTTTACTCACAGTTCTTATTATCCAGACCACGTCTGCAGGTAACGGCTGCCCACGTCGTACTGTGCTCACCAGGTGAGGGGCTCAGACAACTCCCAGATAACTTTGGAGCGCTTCACAGGACCCCCTTTGTGTGTCCTTTGTCTGGCCTTTCTTACCAACCCTTCTGTCCGGCTGCCTCGGGCCTCCTCTTGGTAAACTTGGCGCCAGTTTCCCTGACCCTATGTGCTGCCCTCCTAGCGGGTGTAGCGAGGGGCTGCGCCACATAAAATGTCACAGCCTCCGGTTTCTAGCTGAGGGTCGTTTCCTGCCTCCACTAGTTTCGGGGACCGGTCTCCCCGTTTGGCCTGACCCCTCCACGCAGGTGGATTCGGGCGTGCGGTGGCGACTCGCCCATCCGCACCCCTGGGATCCCTTCGTTCCTCGTTCCTGGAGCCTTCTCCGCTCCTCTTCCTTCCTTCTCCCTCTTCCAGGCCTGGGCCTCTGTTACTAGGCCCGCCTCCGGAGCAGAGCTCATGCAGAGCCCCTGCTCCCTGCCACTTCTGCTCAGACTTCTCTGCACTGAACTAAGATGGTGCCCACCTTTTATACTCCCTTCTCAATGCACCCAGGAACTGCTTCCTCCCTGCTCCTGCACTACAGGGTTCCCCTTCCTCAGTGTTCCCTCCCCCCACTCCAGCCAGGGACAGGGACTGTCGTGCCCATCTCAGGGGCATATTGGTCACCCTGCCCCACGGCAATGTGGTGTAATGCATGCAGGTGTCGGGTCCTGATCCACACTCCATCCTTACCTGAGAGTGAGATATCACACCTCTGGGTGAGGTGCAATACCTCTGTAGCAACAGAGCCCTCAGGGTGCTACAGTTCCATTTATCTTCAGCCTAGGTGACGTATTGCGATACAGGGCCGTGATTTTGGCTATAAAAGGGTCCCCTAGACCCCTACCCCAAGCTTTTTAAGAGAATCATATATGGCGTGCCAGGAGACTCTATGGAATGCTTTCTCAGCATCCAACGAGAGTATCTAATTACAAATTTTTAACTGCATCTAGCCCAGGAAATACTTTGTGCCTAGTAGCAGTGTCTGCTAGTCAGCGGATTATCCCGGCTGTTAAGCAAGCTACACCACCTGTAGTTTGGACACTTAATTTTTTCAAAGCAAATGCTTCGGGACCACAGGATACTCAGTGAAGAGCATTAGGAGGCACCCCAAGGCATAGGGGCTGGGACTGGCAGTAGGATGCCTTGCGGTGGACAGCCGAGCTCGATCCTTATAAAAGCTTTTTAACTGCAGCAGCTTTAGTGGACGCTACTGGAGCTGGAATTACGCGGCTGCTGGCATGAGACTTGCCCTCCAATAGATCCTTGTAAATGGATTTTAAGTGTATTCATTCAAATTAGAGAGACAATTTAAATTAAAAAGCTTAGAGCTGCCTCCACCACAGGTGGGCTCGCTCGACCCACCAGCGGACAGGCACCAGTATTGGGAGAGGGGGGCTGGCCGTCAGGGTTCACCGCGGCTCTGGCACAAACCCGGCGACACGGAGGTGGCACGGGCAGGAGCGGACTGAACGTGTCGGCTTCTCACTTTTTGGATTTTAGAAGGGCATGACATGCCTATATCTGTGTCTCCCCCTCCTTTTACTCCTCCACCTCTTTTCTTTTCTCATGACTATATGTACTTGTCACTTTTCCGTGTTAGTTGTGTCTTCTGAGTAGTTTGTCAGCTTTTGGACACCTTTGAAGGTGTTTTCTATGTGTTTCTATGTGTTTTTGTTTGCCTGCCATTGGTTTTAACGGTGTTCGAAGGTGTTCGACGAACAGTTCGGCGAACACACGGGTGTTCGACGAACCGAACCGAACTCGAACACTACGGGGGTGGCTCAACACTACTCCTGTGCTCGCAGTCTGTCTTTCCCCTGCAACCTGAGGCACGGCCCCGGAAGTTTCAGGTCCCTTGTTCTGAAAGTACTTACACCCCGGTCTTCCCCCTTACAGTATATCTGACCATTATATATGTATAACCCTTGTGTATATAGTGTGCCCTTAAGGCAATTAAAAATATAATTTAACCTTGGGTTGCCCTTTTATCTTGATTCGCGAAACCACACATCCGTTGCTTGGTTTAATTTCCCATACTACCGGAGCTGGTTTCTGGCCCGATATAATTACTGTTAACAGACTGGGCTTATATCGAATAGGAACTGGTGGTGGCTCTACAGGGCTAATAAGGTTCTGTTTCACTGGGGCTAGTGAAAGGGGCCTCTCAACCTGTCAGGGGTGTGAGTGAGTGTGGTGCCACATCAGTGACTGAGCGGGACACCTCTTCTCACTCCTGGTACCTTCCTGAGTCCGTGAAGACAGGGGCTGTCTGTGTAAAACTGTACCAATCTGACCTTACATGTCCCCGAGGGGTACGGAACGTCACGTTGGTGCAAAGTGAGGATCCCTATCACGTGATCCGTCTAACCTAATAGTGACGTTAGGCGGGCGGTGAAGTGCAGATTCATCACAACATCTGTTTAGACAAATGATGCCCAACTTTATGGTACCCTAAAGTGTTGTTTATGCAACTTACTTATCTTTGAAAACTTTTTTATTTATATATTTTAGGAAATGTTATTATAATAATTTTCTTACCTATAAAGACTCCAATGTTACTTCCATGTATGGTTTCGGAGGCATAGCCTGCATCTTCCAGAGCTCTGTATGTGCATTCAAGCAATAGCTTGTGTTGTGGGTCCATATTTTCAGTCTCTGATTTAGTCATACCAAATACTTTGTTGTCAAATTCATCAATCCTTAATAAATAAAAAAGGGATTTTTTAGCTTTTTTATATTTCCAAAAATCTTCTTTATAGCTTAGATATACATCATGATACAGTACATGATTCCAATATCATCAAGAAAAATGCAAAACCCCTAAAATGTATTAGTTGTGAGTAGTGTTGAGCGATACCTTCCGATATCGGGAAATATCGGATCGGATTGGATCGGACCGATACCGAAAAAGTATCGGATATCGCCGATTCCGATACCGGAAACCAATGCAAGTCAATGGGACATAAATATCGGAATTAAAATAAACCCTTTCTTTCCTTGTAGGTTATTTCTACATGAAGGAAAACAACTAAGAATAATGTAGAATGTATTGGGGGAGGTGGGGGAGACAATAAAGGCATAGAGGTTTAGCCCAGTCAAATGGAATAGCAGGAATTAATATTTTTTTATTATGTTCTGAGTTACGGAAATATTAACTATGTTAAGTATTTTTATATTTTGTCAGATATTTATGTTTCACTACTTCCATGCTCTTCACCTTCTTTTTTACTTCTCCCACACTTTCTCCTTCATCATCCTCAGCATCTTTTTCATCCACTTCTTCTTCACCTTCTTCTTCTTCACCTTCTTCGTATTATTCTTTTTTTTACATTCTTCATATTCTACTTCTTCATCTTCTTCATATTCTTCTTCTTCATCATATTCTTATTTGTGACAGGCATTCCTGTAGTTGTTATCTATAAAAGGTTGGACATTACACCTTTCGTTCTGCCCGTCACAAAAGATTTACAACAGGATTTGTCCGCGTTCAGTTTGGCCTGCAGCAGCAGGTCTTTTCCAGGGGCACCACGAGGAGGAACGGACTCACCCCCATACACTGCTTAGTCATCTTCTGCTTATAATTTAGATATTATCTTTTGCTCTGATTTTTAGTCTTATGCTTAATGTTCTTCCGCTTTTTGTTCTGCAGCTTCTTGTATTTCTGCTTCTTGGTTTTCTGTCTCTTGTTTTTCTGTATCTTGGTGCTTGTCTTCTCTTCTTTGTCTTCTTGGTCAACTTCTTCAGGGTCATCTTCTTGGTCTTCTTCGGGGTGGTCTTCAGGGTCGTCGTCTTCGGGGGTCCTCGTCTTCGGGGTCCTCGTCTTCTTCGGGTTGGTCTTCTGGGTCCTCGTCTTCGGGGTCCTCGTCTTCTTCGGGGTGGTCTTCAGGGTCCTCGTCTTCTTCGGGGTGGTCTTCAGGGTCCTCGTCTTCTTCGGGGTGGTCTTCAGGGTCCTCGTCTTCAGGGTCATTGTCTTCGGGGTCCTCGTCTTCTTAGGGTTGGTCTTCAGGGTCCTCGTCTTCAGGGTCCTCGTCAGGGAGATCCAGAGTGATTACCAAGAACCATTTCAAAAAGCTTGAACTTGGAAATGTAGCAGAAGGTACAAGAAAGCTGAGGAACTACCGAGGACCAGCTGACGGTACTGGAACCCGGATGGATAGCAGAAGGTACAAGAGCCAATGGAACTACCGAGGACCAGCTGATGTTACTGGAACTCGGTTACTAAGCAGGAGGTACCTGTGCCAGAAAGCACTACCAAGGACCAGCAGACGTTGGTGGAACTTGGATACCGAGAAGGAGGCACCTAATCCAAAGGCACTGCCGAGAACCAGCTGACGGTACTGGAACCCGGATGGGTAGCAGAAGGTACAAGAGCCAATGGAACTACCGAGGACCAGCTGATGTTACTGGAACCCGGATGGGTAGCAGAAGGTACAAGAGCCAATGGAACTACCGAGGACCAGCTGATGTTACTGGAACTCGGTTACTAAGCAGGAGGTACCTGTGCCAGAAAGCACTACCAAGGACCAGCAGACGTTGGTGGAACTTGGATACCGAGAAGGAGGCACCTAATCCAAAGGCACTGCCGAGAACCAGCTGACGGTACTGGAACCCGGATGGGTAGCAGAAGGTACCCATGTAAAAAAAAAGTTCAAGGCCGCGAGCCGGCCGCAGTTACCAAAACCCACAGTCCTACAGAGGGTGCTTGTCCTATTGGCACTATGGAACCAGCCTTCATTGCCAGATCCCGCAGCCCACATAGGAGTCACCTAAACTGCAGGCACCATAGAGTCGGCTAACCCGACCGCAACACGACAGGACAACGCATTGGAGGCAAAGTGACGTTGACACTACCCGGAAACAGCTGGCGTGCTGGAACCAGGCTGGGCAGGAGGGAGTACCCGTGCCAAAGACACTGCCGAGAACCAGCTGACGGTACTGGAACCCGGATGGGTAGCAGAAGGTACAAGAGCCAATGGAACTGCCGAGAACCAGCTGGCGGTGCTGGAGCCCAGGGTAAATACTAAAAACAGAAGAGCCAGAGGTGTATTTGGAGGAGGTTTTAAATCCGTACTACAGTGGATGTGGACAAAGCAGGAGAATTTGCCGGACACACAGCTGGGGATCAGCTGACGTTACTGAATCCCAATAACACTGGAGCAAGCGTTGACTGTGCAGACGGCACTTCTGAGCAGCAACTAGCGGTATTGGAGCCCAGGGTAAATACTAAAAACGGAGGAGCCAGAGGTGTAATTGGAGCAAGTTTTAAATAAGTAGCACAGTGAATATGGACAGAGCAGGAGAAATTGCCGTGAACACAGCAGGGGAACAGCTGACGTTACCGAACCCCAATAACACCGCAGCAAGTGTTGACTGTGCAGACGGCACTTCCGAGCGCCAACTGGCGGTGCTGGAGCCCAGGGATAAGAATGAAAACAGAGGAGCCAGAGGTGTAATTCGAGCAACTTTAAAATGTGTAGTACAGTGGATGTGGACAAAGCAGGAGAAATTGCCGTCCGCACAGCAGGAGAACAGCTGACGTTACTGAACCCCAATAACACGGCAGCAAGTGTTGACTGTGCAGACAGCACTTCCGAGCGCCAACTGGCGGTGTTGGAGCCCAGGGTAAATACTAAAAACGGAGGAGCCAGAGGTGTAATTGGAGCAAGTTTTAAATAAGTAGCACAGTGAATATGGACAGAGCAGGAGAAATTGCCGTGAACACAGCAGGGGAACAGCTGACGTTACTGAACCCCAATAACATGGTAGCAAGTGTTGACTGTGCAGACGGCACTTCCGAGCGCCAACTGGCGGTGCTGGAGCCCAGGGATAAGAATGAAAACAGAGGAGCCAGAGGTGTAATTCGAGCAACTTTAAAATGTGTAGTACAGTGGATGTGGACAAAGCAGGAGAAATTGCCGTCCGCACAGCAGGAGAACAGCTGACGTTACTGAACCCCAATAACACGGCAGCAAGTGTTGACTGTGCAGACGGCACTTCCGAGCGCCAACTGGCGGTGCTGGAGCCCAGGGATAAGAATGAAAACAGAGGAGCCAGAGGTGTAATTCGAGCAACTTTAAAATGTGTAGTACAGTGGATTTGGACAAAGCAGGAGAAATTGCCGTCCGCACAGCAGGAGAACAGCTGACGTTACTGAACCCCAATAACACGGCAGCAAGTGTTGACTGTGCAGACGGCACTTCCGTGCGCCAACTGGCGGTGTTGGAGCTCAGGGATAATACTGAAAACAGAGGAGCCAGAGGTGTAATTGGAGCAACTTTAAAATCTGTAGTAGTGAGAATGTGGACAGAGCAGGAGAAATTGCCGTCCGCACAGCAGGGGAACAGCTGACGTTACTGAACCCCAATAACATGGTAGCAAGTGTTGACTGTGCAGACAGCACTTCCGAGCGCCAACTGGCGGTGCTGGAGCCCAGGGATAAGAATGAAAACAGAGGAGCCAGAGGAGTAATTGGAGCAACTTTAAAATGTGTAGTACAGTGGATGTGGACAAATCAGGAGAAATTGCCGTCCGCACAGCAGGAGAACAGCTGACGTTACTGAACCCCAATAACACGGCAGCAAGTGTTGACTGTGCAGACGGCACTTCCGAGCGCCAACTGGCGGTGCTGGAGCCCAGGGATAAGAATGAAAACAGAGGAGCCAGAGGTGTAATTGGAGCAACTTTAAAATCTGTAGTAGTGAGAATGTGGACAGAGCAGGAGAAATTGCCGTCCGCACAGCAGGGGAACAGCTGACGTTACTGAACCCCAATAACATGGTAGCAAGTGTTGACTGTGCAGACAGCACTTCCGAGCGCCAACTGGCGGTGCTGGAGCCCAGGGATAAGAATGAAAACAGAGGAGCCAGAGGTGTAATTGGAGCAACTTTAAAATCTGTAGTAGTGAGAATGTGGACAGAGCAGGAGAAATTGCCGTCCGCACAGCAGGGGAACAGCTGACGTTACTGAACCCCAATAACACGGCAGCAAGTGTTGACTGTGCAGACAGCACTTCCGAGCGCCAACTGGCGGTGTTGGAGCCCAGGGTAAATACTAAAAACGGAGGAGCCAGAGGTGTAATTGGAGCAAGTTTTAAATAAGTAGCACAGTGAATATGGACAGAGCAGGAGAAATTGCCGTGAACACAGCAGGGGAACAGCTGACGTTACTGAACCCCAATAACATGGTAGCAAGTGTTGACTGTGCAGACGGCACTTCCGAGCGCCAACTGGCGGTGCTGGAGCCCAGGGATAAGAATGAAAACAGAGGAGCCAGAGGTGTAATTCGAGCAACTTTAAAATGTGTAGTACAGTGGATGTGGACAAAGCAGGAGAAATTGCCGTCCGCACAGCAGGAGAACAGCTGACGTTACTGAACCCCAATAACACGGCAGCAAGTGTTGACTGTGCAGACGGCACTTCCGAGCGCCAACTGGCGGTGCTGGAGCCCAGGGATAAGAATGAAAACAGAGGAGCCAGAGGTGTAATTCGAGCAACTTTAAAATGTGTAGTACAGTGGATGTGGACAAATCAGGAGAAATTGCCGTCCGCACAGCAGGAGAACAGCTGACGTTACTGAACCCCAATAACACGGCAGCAAGTGTTGACTGTGCAGACGGCACTTCCGAGCGCCAACTGGCGGTGTTGGAGCTCAGGGATTACAGTTCAGGTGGTAGAAACATGAACAGAACAGGAGACCTGGATACTGTTGCCAACCAATTATTTATTCTGGAAGAGGACTGGCAAATTCATGAGAGATCCAGGCCTTGTTCATTTTGAGAAAAGTAAGCCGGTCAACGTTATCGGAGGATAGTCGCATGCGACGGTCTGTTAGTACACCACCTGCGGCACTAAAGACGCGTTCCGATAATACACTAGCAGCAGGGCAAGCTAGCACCTCCAGTGCATACTGACTAAGCTCTGGCCATGTATCCAGCTTACAGACCCAAAACTTGAAGGGAGAAGAGCCGTCTGGGAGTACACTAAGAGGGCAAGACATGTAGTCTGTCACCATCTGACGGAAACGTTGCCTCCTGCTGACTGGAGCTGTCTGTGATGGTGTAGACATTTGTGGCGGCGGGGACACAAAACTTTGCCACATTTCGGCCATACTGGTCTTGCCTTGTGCTGAGGCGCTGCTTCTGCTCCCTCTTTGTGCAGAGCTTCCTCCACTGCCTCGACGCACTGAGCTGCTTTGTAAAGCACTAGCAGCACTGCTCTCGGTTGGAATGGAGAACATGATGGAATGCACCAGTGCGTCTTGGTACTCCCGCATTTTACGCTCCCGGTTCAATGGTGTTATGAGGCTTTGTAAGTTGTCCCGGTAGCGAGGATCTAGGAGGGTGGACACCCAATAATCAGCCGTGTTGAGAATGTGGGCGATGCGGCGGTCGTTTCTGAGGCACTGCAGCATGAAATCAACCATGTGCTGCAGACTGCCAACTGGCCAAGAAACGCTGTCCCCTGCTTGAGGCGTGATCTCTGCCTGCTCTGCATCACCCCACCCTCGCTCTAGATACTGACTACTAGAGCATTGTGTACCTCCCTCCTCTGGACAGATGTCTTCCTCATCCATTGACTCCTCCTCATCCTCCTCACAAAGTGTCCCCTGCCTAGGCCTTTGTGAGGAACCACGTTGCGCAGACTGTAGAGAAGCAGATGGCATTTGTGACTCCTCATCCTCCACCTCTTCCAAAACCTCGTCCCTTAGTGCTTGCAGTGTTTTTTCAAGCAGGCAGATAAGGGGGATAGTCATGCTGACTAGTGCATCATCTGCACTCGCCATCCGCGTGGAATAATCGAAGGCACGCAAAACGTGGCAAATGTCCTTCATAGAGGCCCACTCAGTGGTGGTGAAGTGTGAACGGCGCGCACTGCGACTTGTTTGCGCCTGCTGCAGCTGGTACTCCATTACTGCTGCCTGCTGCTCACACAACCTCTCCAACATATGTAACGTTGAATTCCACCTGGTGGGTAGGTCACATATGATGCGATGTTCCGGAAGACATAATCGGCGCTGCAGAGCTGCAATGCGTGATCTTGCATTGCTGGAACGCCGCAAGTGAGCGCACTCTATGCGGACCTTGTGAAGCAGTGCATCAAGATCCGGATAGTCCCTCAAAAAACTCTGCACGACCAAGTTGAGCACATGTGCCAGACATGGGATGTGAGTGAGGTTGCCTAGGCCCAGAGCTGCCACCAGATTTCGGCCATTGTCACACACTACCATGCCTGGCTGGAGATTCGCTGGCACAAACCACACGTCACTCTGCTGCTTGATGGCATTCCAGAGCTCCTGCGCTGTGTGGCTTCGATTCCCCAAAGAAATTAATTTTAATACGGCCTGTTGACGTTTGGCCACGGCTGTGCTCATATCGGTCATCATAACAGGTAACCGTTCACGGGTCGATGTGGAGGTAGACCGTGACGGCTCCTGCAGCGCTGATTCAGAGGAACTGGAGTATGAGGAGGAGTCAATGTGTACAGACTGGATTCCTGCAATCCTTGGAGTTGGCAGAACACGTACAGCGCCACTCTCAAGATCTGTACCCGGCTCCACAACATTTACCCAATGGGCAGTGAGGGAAAGGTATCGTCCCTGTCCATGCTTACTGGTCCACGCATCAGTGGTCAGGTGGACCTTGCTACTGACGGCGTTTTGTAGCGCATGTTTAATTTTTCCCTCCACATGATGTTGCAGGGCAGGGACGGCTTGCCTGCTGAAATAAAAGCGGCTGGGCACGTTGTATTGTGGGACTGCCAATGCCATAAAGTTACGGAATGTGTCAGTCTCCACCAGCCTGAATGATAGCATTTCAAGGGCCAGTAGTTTAGCAATGCCAGCATTCAGAGCCTGTGCTCGGGGGTGGTTTGCCGAGTATGGGCGCCTTTTCTCCCATGCCTGTGCTAACGATGGCTGTAGACTGGCCTGGGAGTGTGAGGATGACTGGGAAAGTGGTGCTGTGGGTGGAATTACACTGTGTCTCTGTACAACAGTGCCAGAGATTCTTCCATGGCGATCCTGTGAGGAAGCCGAACCAGCTGTGTGTGAGCTGGAGGAAGAGGCTACAACACGAGCTGAAGAGGTGGTAGGTGGCGCTGTAGGTTGGCCTAGGTCTTCAGTGTGTTTGTGTAACTCCACCACGTGCTTGGTCCGCACATGTTTCCACATATTTGTGGTATTGAGGTTGCTGACACTTTTCCCTCTTTTCACCTTCTGATTACACAGCTTGCATTTGACAAAGCAAATGTCATCTGCAACTGTGTCAAAAAAGGACCAGGCACTGCAAGTCTTGGGAGCGCCCGCTTTGGATTTTGGAAGAGCCATGCTCCTAATGGGTGCCGAAGTGGAGGCTACAGGCAACCAAGTCTGCCCCCTCCCTCTCCCTCCTTTTTGGGCCGTTCGGGGAATCTCTTCCTCAGAGCTGCTCCCACCACCTTCCTGTCCCTCACGCCATGATGGGTCAAGGACCTCATCATCTACACCACCCTCTTCAAACAACTGCTTCTCCTGGGTAGTCTCGACAGCACAGTACGCACCAGAAAGTGGCACCTGAGTCTCATCATCAGATGCGTACTGAGGTGTGCTGCTGACCATAGGCACTGGCCCACCCGCCTCTTCAGATTCAGAGAGACAAAACGGTTGCGCATCACTGCATACTACCTCTTCTTCAAATTCTCGAATTCTGCTTGGCTGGCCCCCTCTTTCCAAGCCAAGAGATTCAGAGAACAGAAGTAGAGATGGCTCCTGTCCAGGGCTCTCTGACTGCCTGGGCAATTTGGCAGGTGGTGAAGAGACAGATGGGTGCTCTTCAGTGCTCAGGACCTGAGAGGATCTGGAACTAATTGAAGTCGATGCGTTAGCTGCCATCCATCCGACAACGGCTTCAATTTGGTCCTCGCGCAGCAGTGGGGTACGGCTAGCTCCTACAAAGCTGCGCATAAAGGACTGTTCCCTGGTAAAACTGGGGGATGCTGAGTCACTGGTGCCCGCAGCAGGCACAGAATCCCCACGTCCTCTCCCTGCAGGCACAGAATCCTCACGTCCTCTCCCTGCAGAAACTCCACGCCCACGCCCACGACCACGACCACATGCCTTACTCCCTGCCTTCTTCATCTTGGTAGACTGATAAAGATAGGCAGAAAAGTACTAAGGGCTTAGTGTGCTTATTCCTGAACAGCTGCTAACAGGTATAAGAAACACTAATTTTATAAAGTGTGGACTAGACTTTAATATGAGCTAATGTGGCCTACACAACTGTAAAGTGGAGTGTTTGGTGAACTTTATTTAGGTTTTTTTTGTCACAAAAAGACACTGGATGTGCCTAAAGATGTAATAACGATAGTATCACAAACTTTTTGTAGCTATTACAATGTAGGAAGGTAACCTACAATGCAATAGATGAGGCTGCAAAAAATAGGCTAATACTAATCTGGCTGGGGCTGCAGGGCCCAATGCTGCAGAAAGGCTCCTCTATCTACTCCTATATAGTGTGTTTGGAATCAATTTAGCTGAATATGGATGGAACCACCACACTAATAGGAGATATCAGGAAAAATTATGAATTGGCAATAAAGGACAATGTATGAGGCAGTGACACACACTGAGTGCACTACAACCAGACGGGGTTGAAGCACACACTACAGGGTGAGCTGCACTCACACACCAGACCTTGCAGACAGCGGTGAACAGTACAGATGCAGAGCACTGTGCACTAGTGCTGCAAGACGGAAAAAAAATTCTCTATCTACTCCTATATAGTGTGTTTGGAACCAATTTAGCTGAATACAGATGGAACCACCACACTAATAGGAGATATCAGGAAAAATTATGAATTGGCAATAAAGGACAATGTATGAGGCAGTGACACACACTGAGTGCACTACAACCAGACGGGGTTGAAGCACACACTACAGGGTGAGCTGCACTCACACACCAGACCTTGCAGACAGCGGTGAACAGTACAGATGCAGAGCACTGTGCACTAGTGCTGCAAGACGGAAAAAAATTTCTCTATCTACTCCTATATAGTGTGTTTGGAACCAATTTAGCTGAATACAGATGGAACCACCACACTAATAGGAGATATCAGGAAAAATTATGAATTGGCAATAAAGGACAATGTATGAGGCAGTGACACACACTGAGTGCACTACAACCAGACGGGGTTGAAGCACACACTACAGGGTGAGCTGCACTCACACACCAGACCTTGCAGACAGCGGTGAACAGTACAGATGCAGAGCACTGTGCACTAGTGCTGCAAGACGGAAAAAAATTTCTCTATCTACTCCTATATAGTGTGTTTGGAACCAATTTAGCTGAATACAGATGGAACCACCACACTAATAGGAGATATCAGGAAAAATTATGAATTGGCAAAAAAGGACAATGTATGAGGCAGTGACACACACTGAGTGCACTACAACCAGACTTGGCTGAAGCACACACTACAGGGTGAGCTGCACTCACACACACAGACCTTGCAGATAGCGGTGAACAGCACAGGGAACTGTGCACTAGCACTGCAAGGCACAGTGATTTAGAAAGTAGCTTGGGTAAAGCAGTATAGAGCAAATAGGTAGCTAAAACTGTCCCTCAGAACAACAGCGTCCTATCCCTAACTGAATTCACAGCAGAGTGAGCTCAAAATGGCGGCGGTGGCTTTTATAGTGCATCATGACATCATTTCAGCAGCCAATCACAGCCATGCCATTAGTTAAGATGCCTACATGCCTAACAGGATGTGCCCACACTTCTTAGGATCCTCATTGGCTGAATAAAATGAAAATGTCTCATTGCATTATGGGAACTTCCGATTCCGGTATACGATATTGCAATAGTATCGGAATTAAGTATCGGAATTCCGATACCGCGAATATCGGCCGATACCCGATATTTCAGTATCGGAATGCTCAACACTAGTTGTGAGTAGTTTTTTCGAATTTAATAAATTGCCCTATGATATTACAAACTTTTTAGCAAGAAAGCCTCTCTTCTTAGGAATAGATCCTTATGTTCAATTTGGGATTATCCTCACATTTGAAGTGTATTTGAAATTTTTTTTTCATAATGTATTGTGAGGCAGTGAGAGAGATCATATGCGAGGGACGATATGTGTCTCCTAGGATGTGCATATATGCTTATTGAACCTTCTGGAGTGCATTGCAATCACTGACACAGCTGTGGTAGCAATGCAGAATAAAAGTAAAGTTTGAACTTGGTCAAGCTATTTGGCTAAGTTGGATTTAAGAAAACCCGGCATGGGCTTTTATTTTGGGAGTGAACTACAGGTGGCAGTGGGGCAGTTCATTCCCTCTAGCTGGGTCTTACAAGTGGCTCATGGCCACAGATTCCATTTAAAAACCTGCAGCAAAGGTCTGGGCGTGTCAGTATTTGGTTTGCAAGCTGCAGAGCAGGAGGCTCTGTACTATAGAGGCCTGTGTGAAGTGAACACAGAGCCCCAGGAAGGCAAAGCTTCTGACACACCTCGGCGTGATACGGCGGTGCAATCGCCCACAGCAACGGTGTTTTGTTTGTACGGACTATTGTGGACAACCCGGCTGTGATCCAGAGGATAAAGCTGCCTTCATTGTGTGAGTTTTTTGGATAAGAAAAACTTTAAGTTGGACATTCTTGGGTCACTACCTGTTAAATCGCAATGTGTGAACACCGCCGCACTACAGTATTCACTATTTAGCAATTTCTTGGCAAACCTATTTGATTTCACAAATTAAAGTTGTGCTATTGTTGGTTGTTACCATAAAAAAATCCTGTTTTTCTGTTTGAGAGTTTTGATAAATGAGACCCAGGATCTTGGGTTGCCAAGATATAATTTTTTTCAGGTATGTAAAATTAAGTAAGGCCATACAAAAAAAGTGAGTGGGAGATAATGGTGTAATGGAATTTTTGGAGAAACAGAGAAATATGAGAGGTATTATGTCTAAATTGTATAAGGAAATTTCGAGTAAAAAAAGATGGTGATATTCTTAGGGATATTCGAATGAAATGAGAAAGAGAAGGTGGTGATGTAACAAAAAATCTATGGGATAAAGTCTTTCCTCAACTACATGACGTAGACTAATGCAAATATTTATTTTATATAGAGCTTTTGCACTCCATATAGAATAGTAACATTTCATAGAATATATGTTCAACATGTAAAGAGACATTGGGAAAAACATTACATATGTTATTGGATTGCTGTAATGTGAGTATGAATTTGATATTAATGATGTTGGGGTATTTATATTGATATAAGGCAGCATGGTGGCTCAGTGGTTAGCACTGCAGCTTTGCAGCGCTGGGGTCCTGGATTCAAATCTCACCAAGGACAACATCTGCAAGGAGTTTGTAGGTTCTCCCCGGGTTTGCGTGGGTTTCCTCCGGATTCTCCGGTTTCATCCCACACACTAAAGACATACTGATAGGGAATCTGGATTGCGAGCCCCAATGGGGGCAGTGCAGATAGTGTCTGTAAAGCACTGTGGAATTAATGGCGCTATATAAATTAATAAAATAAATGTTTTTTTTATGGATTTATAGTTATATATTTTAATACTAATAAAGATGAAGAAAAAAAACAAACTATTTTTATGGATGTAATGGAGAAAAAAAGTCTGCATTTTTCCCCTATTTACCAATCAACATAATCTTTTCACTGTATTGTATGTGTTTTTACAATTACAGGGATACCAAATATGTTTGCTATTTACTGATTTGTGACATTTATTTAAAAAAATGTATTAAAAAGTATGATTATTGTAATTTGTTTTTCATTATTTTACAAGTAATGAAGAAGTATTGTAGAAAATCTTACTCTATTACAGGTATTTAGAGTACTGGTATATACAGTAGAGATTTATCTTTACCAGTACAGTGTGCCTGTAAAGACGGAGAATACAATTTAGATCTTTAGACAGAAAAAAAAAATATTCACATCTAAATCACTGGCCTAATATGAAAAGGAGTTGAATTCTGAGACCGACCACACGTAAAGATAATATTGAACTATATATGAAAGCATCTACTAAAACAGTGAGAGACACAGGGGCCTTTCCCCCAATGTCCTGATTTGAAGAAGAAGAATGTACACAGGGAGAAAGTGGTATAATCACAATAGCATCTTAGAAACCTGATGTATGACTGGATCTCCTTCCCCATGGCCCCTGTGTAGTTGAACCAACTACACATGTGATATGTCTGTCCCTGCTTATTTTCACATTTTCAAATTGTCACATAATGTTTAATAAATTTGGCACAAGTTCAGATATTAAAATTCTATCTAGAAATATTACTCCACTTTTTACATAACTCCCACCCATATACTGGAGTGAGTTTGCAACTTTTGTGTACCATTTTAAAAAAGTTCCAAATCATAAATATGGCATAAAAAGGGGAAATGACGAGGACCTGCCTCTTCTTAAGCGCTATTATAAAATAACAGAGTTGGCGCAAAATTCATTAAAGATGCTGAAAAAATTCCTCCCAGTGTACTTACCCGTTTACAAAAGCTGCTCGACTGGTGTATATTTTGCCTGGTTTGGCTTGATCCGTATCATACCATTTTTTCAGGTCAAATCTTTCTTCTGGTATCTCTGTTGTACAATTTTTCCCATTAGAAATAACTTTCCAAAAATTTTCAATTCCTTCTCCTGATAAATGAGCATTTTTAATATTATAGAAGAGAGTTGTATCAAAATAATTTTATCACACAATAGTTGATAATTATAAGACAAAAAAAACTAAAAGAAAGAAGAAACATTGTTTGCTTTTTTATTATTTTTCCTATTATAAATTTTAATGTATGTTTAGAATATATTTATATTTCTTAAAATAAGAAATAATAAAAGTTAACCAATAATTTGTATGTACCACAAAATGATTTGTATAAAAATTTTTTATAACTTATCCTGCCAAAAAATCTCACATACTACTGTGTTTGATAGAATCATTTTATAGCATGGAAAGATCATGGACCTATAGGTATAGATTACAAAGTATAGACACTCCTAGTCCAGGCAACAAATGGCAAACAATCTTGCTTACAGTGAGATTGCCTTAGCAAAAAGTACCACAGACAAGTAGGACAAATAATAAAGTGTCACAGTGCAAAAAGAAGTGCAAAAAAGTGTCACCCATTTGGTCCATAGAGGGTTACCATATAAGAAAGATTCTTCTTAATTCTCTGGAGCAGATGTTAGATGACCTTTGCAGGTGATTGCGCCCTGACAAGGGCAGCACCCAATTATGGACCTCAAACCATGTTTCACATAAAAAATTCATCCCGACGCGTTTCTTTTCTCGGTATAGAGATGTCACCAGGGGAGTGTACTTGCTAGGGGGATCTGAGCAATGAAACTCATGAGGTCCATATCTCTCTCTATTTCATGGAGCAGTAAGTGCTTCAGTGCTTGAAAGTGCTTAGTATCAAAAAATAGAAAAAGCGAATCCCACAGTGGTGGGCATTCATATGTGGGGAACAGAGTGCTGTCCTCTCCTTACAAAAGATGGGGAGAGACACTGAGAGTGGTGTATACACTTCATATAGGGGACACTGGGACTGGTGTATATATATCACACAAGAGAAACTGCGACTCATGTATATATATCACATAGGAGACACTTGGACTGCTGTGTGTGTATATGTGTCTATATCTCTCTCTCTCTATGTATAGAGAGAAAGATATATATCTATATATATATATCACATAGGATACACTAGTGATGGTGTATATTATTATTGTTCATTTATATAGCACCATTGATTTCATGATGCTGTACATGAGGAGGGGTTTCATACAAAATACAGATATCAAATACAGTAAACAAACTACTGACAATTATAGACTAGTACAGAGGGGAGAGGAGCTCTGCCCTCGTGGGCTTACATTCTACAGGATGATTGAGAAGGAGACAGTAGGTTGGGGGGGGCTTGCAGCAGTTCCGGTGTTGGTGAGGTGACAGCTTCTGTAGTGGTGAGGATCACATTGGATAGACTGGGACTGGTGTATATACTTCACATAGGAGACACTTAGACTGCTGCGTGTATATACAGTGGGGGGAATAAGTATTTGATCCACTGCTGTTTTTGTAAGTTTGCCCACTGACAAAGACATGAACAGTCTATAATTTTAAGGGTAGGTCAGTTTTAACATTGAGAGATAGAATATCCCCCCCAAAAAATCAAGAAAATCACATTGTATAAATTAGATCCTTTTTTTGCATTTTGCAGTGAGAAATAAGTATTTGATCCCTGTGGCAAACAACACTTAATACTTGGTAGCAAAACCCTTGTTGGCAAGCACAGCAGTCAGACGTTTTTTGTAGTTGATGATGAGGGTTGCACACATGTCAGGAGGAATTTTGGTCCATTTGTCTTTGCAGATCATCTCTAAATCATTAAGATTTTGAGGCTCTCCCTTGGCAACTTGGAGCCTCAACTCCCTCCATAAGTTTTCTATGGGATTAAGGTCTGGAGACTGGTTAGGCCACTCCATAACCTTACTGTGCTTCTTTTTGAGCCACTCCTTTGTTGTGTTGGCTGTATGTTTTGGGTCATTGTCTTGCTGGAAGACCCAGCCACGACCCATCTTCAATGCTTTTACTGAGGGAAGGAGGTTGCTGGCCAAAATCTTGCGATGCATGACCCCATCCATCTTCCCTTCAGTACGGTGCAGTCATCATATCCCCTTTGCAGAAAAGCACCCCCAAAGTATAATGTTTCCCCCACCATGCTTCACGGTTGGGACGATGTTCTTAGAGTTGTTCTAATCCTTCTTCTTCCTTCAAACATGGAGAGTTGAGTTAGTGCCACATAGCTCAATTTTTGTCTCATCTGACCACAGCACCTTCTCCTAATAACTCACAGAATCATCCAGGTGTTCATTGACAAACTTCAGATGGGCCTGCACATGTGCCTTCTTGAGCAGGGGGACCTTGCGGGCACTGCAGGATTTTAAACTTTTAAGGTGTAATGTGTTACCAATGGTTTTCTTGGTGACTGTGGTCCCAGCTGCCTGGAGATCATTAATAAGTTTCCCCTCGTGTAGTTTTAGGCTGATCTCTCACCTTTCTCATGATCAAGGATACCCCACGAGGTGAGATTTTGCATGGTAACCCAGATCGATGTCGACTGACAGTCATTTTGTATTTCTTTCATTTTCTTACTATTGCACTAACAGTTGTCTCCTTCTAAGCCAGCATCTTTCTTATGGTTTTGTAGCCCATTCCAGCTTTGTGCAGATCTATGATCTTGTCCCTGACTTCCTTAGAAAGCTCTTTGGTCTTGCCCATGTTGTAGAGGTTAGACTGATTAATTGAGTCTGTGGACTGGAGTCTTTTATACAGGTGACTATGTAAGACTGCTGTCTTTAATGCAGGTAACGAGTTGATTAGGAACATCTAACTGGTCTGTAGAAGCCAGAACTCATAATGGTTTGTTGGGGATCAAATACTTATTTGTCAATGCAAAATGCAAAAAAAAATATCTAATTTATACAATGTGATTTTCTTGATTTTTTTTGGATATTCTATCTCTCGATGTTAAAATTAACCTACCCTTAAAATTACAGACTGTTCATGTCTTTGTCAGTGGGCAAACTTACAAAAACAGCAAAAGATCAGATACTCATTTCCCCCACTGTATATAGATATATATATATATATATATATATATATATATATATATATATATATATATACACTGCTCAAAAAATAAAGGGAACACTCAAATAACACATCCTAGATCTGAATGAATGAAATATTCTCATTGAATACTTTGTTCTGTACAAAGTTGAATGTGCTGACAACAAAATCACACAAAAATCATCAATGGAAATCAAATGTATTAACCAATGGAGGCCTGGATTTGGAGTCACCCCCAAAATTAAATTGGAAAAACACACTACAGGCTGATCCAACTTTGATGTAATGTACTTAAAACAAGTCAAAATGAGGCTCAGTATTGTGTGTGGCCTCCACTTGCCTGTATGACCTCCCTACAACGCCTGGGCATGCTCCTGATGAGGTTGCGGATGGTCTCCTGTGGGATCTCCCAGACCTGGACTAAAGCATCTGCCAACTCCTGGACAGTTTGTGGTGCAACGTGACATTGGTGGATGGAGGGAGACATGATGTCCCAGATGTGCTCAATCGGATTCAGGTCTGGGGAACGGGCGGGCCAGTCCATAGCTTCAATGCCTTCATCTTGCAGGAGCTGCTGACACCCTCCAGCCACATGAGGTCTGGCATTGTCCTGCATTAGGAGGAACCCAGGGCCAACTGCACCAGCATATGGTCTCACAAGGGGTCTGAGGACCTCATCTCGGTACCTAATGGCAGTCAGGCTGTTATGTTCTGCTACCAAAGCTAAGGAAAGAGAGGAGATCTGTCCCTACTATAGGACTCAGCTGAATCCCTACGATGTAACAGGGAACCTGATCCTGCGATCAGACCTGCTAAAGTCCTAATCTAGTCTGTACGGAGACCTATAGATGTGGGGAGGGAATCCCTACAAGTACTAAGGACTGGGAGGAATATGGGACACCTCCTAACAGAAATAGTAGCAGACAGACGAACAAACAAAATAGATAGAACATAGAGGTCCGTAGACCAAGCAAACTAACAGAGCTAGATACAGAGCACAGGCTAGCTAGAAAGTAGATATACAATGAAGTCCAGCAAAGCCAGAAGGGCGGAGCAGGATTAAATAGGCCAACAAGGTCATGTGACCAGCAAAGGAAAAAAAACCTAACAGCAAGGTTCTAACAGTACCCCCCCTTCTAAGAGGATCCTCCGGATCCCCTAGGACCAGGCTTATCAGGAAATCTCCTGTGAAACGCTCTGATAAGTCTGGACGCGGAAACATCATCCGACCTCACCCAAGAGTTATCCTCGGGTCCGAAACCTTTCCAGGCCACAAGATACTGCAAACTACCTCTATACCGTCTAGAGTCAAGGATGCGAGAAATTTCATATTCCCCGTCCTCCACCACCGGAGGAACAGAGGCAGAGGCGTCACCATCCGACACAACAGCTTTTTTTAACAGAGAGACATGAAAGACCGGATTAATTCTCCAGGAGGTAGGAACCTCCAACCTAACAGCAGATTGATTGACAAACTGAAGCACCTTAAAGGGCCCTACAAACTTGGGACCCAATTTCTTAGAAGGAATCCTCAACCGCAGATTCCTAGAGGACAACCAAACCATGTCACCAACAGCGAACAAAACTTCCTGTCGTTTCCTATCAAAGTAGTCTTTAGATTTTCTGTTGGCCTCCTGAAGATTACCACGCACATCCGTCCAAACTCTTTCCAAATCACCGGAAAAATTCTCCTCCTCAGGCACGGCAGATCCCAACTTGGAGAACGACCCAAACGACGGATGTCTCCCAGAACAACAAAAAAAAGGCGAACAACCAGCAGAAGAAGATGTATGATTGTTCAGAGCAAATTCGGCAAGTGGCAGAAACTCAGACCACCCCTCTTGATTGTCTGCCACAAAACAACGCAAGAACTGCTCAACATCCTGGTTTTTCCTTTCTGTCTGGCCATTAGATTCAGGATGATATCCGGACGAAAACGACAAATGAATTCCCAACCTGTCACAAAAGGCACGCCAAAAACGAGCCACGAACTGAGGACCCCTATCAGAAACAATGTCAGTAGGAACGCCATGAAGTCTGACAATTTCCTTGACAAAGGCCTTAGCGAGAGTTTTAGCGCAGGGCAGTTTGACGAAGGGAACCAAGTGACACATCTTGCTAAAACGGTCCACGACCACCCAGATGACAGTAAAACCCTCAGAGGGGGGAAGGTCAGTTATAAAGTCCATAGCCAAATGTGTCCAAGGAGCACTGGGGACCTCCAAAGGACAAAGTAACCCCGCAGCAGGAGTATGTGAGGACTTAGATCTAGCACATATAGTACATTGGCGCACCCACTTAATGACTTCCTTCTGCCATCCAGGCCACCAAAAACTGCGACCCACCAGTCTCTTGGTCTCAGAGATTCCGGGATGACCTGCCAACCGAGATTCGTGACACTCAACAAACAAATCTCTCCTAAAGGTCCCAGGCACAAACAACCTCCCATGAGGAGTGTTAGATGGGGCATTCTCCTGAGCTTTAAGAATCTCATCTTCCAAAACGGAGTCTAAAGCAGCTATCACAACACCTTCTTGTAAAATGTTTTCCTCTTTCTCAGCACCGACTATGGGAGAAAAACTGCGAGACAAGGCATCCGCCTTAACATTCTTAGTACCAGGGATGTAAGTAACGGAGAAATTAAACCGCGAGAAAAACAGTGCCCACCTAGCCTGACGGGCATTCAGGCGCTTGGCAGCATCAAGATATATCAGATTTTTATGATCCGTAAGAACCTGAACGGGAAATTCCGCACCTTCCAAGAAGTGGCGCCAGTGTTCAAATGCGAGTTTAATAGCCAATAATTCCCGATTACCAATATCGTAATTCAATTCAGTCTCCGAAAATTTTTTTGAAAAAAAGGCACAGGGATGTAATCCATCCCCGTTATCCTGAGACAATACTGCGCCAACCCCCACAGAGGAAGCATCAACCTCAACCAAAAACGGCCTAGTAACATCAGGCTGCATAAGGATGGGAGCAGAGGTGAACCTCTCCTTGAGATACACAAAAGCTTCAATGGCCTCAGAAGACCACTGAACCGCATCAGCATCTTTCCTGGTGAGATCAGTCAGAGGTTTGACAATACTAGAAAAATTTTTTATGAATTTTCTATAGTAATTGGCGAAACCCAAAAACCTCTGTATCGATTTCAAACCAATAGGCCTAGGCCATTCCTGCACAGCCTGAACCTTAACCGGATCCATCTCAAAACCTTTGCTGGAGATAATGTAGCCCAAAAAACTAATTCTCTGTACAGCGAACTCACATTTCTCCAGCTTAGCAAAAAGCGAATTGTCCATTAATAACTGTAATACCTCACGCACGCTCCGCCAATGAGACTCCAGATCTGGCGAATAAATCAAAATGTCATCCAAATACACAACCACATTTTTACCGATCAAAGGTCTAAGGATGTCATTAATCAGATTCTGAAAAAATGCAGGAGCATTAGTAAGACCAAAAGGCATAACCAGATTCTCAAAATGACCCACAGGAGTGTTAAAAGCAGTCTTCCATTCATCACCCTCCTTCATGCGCAACAGATTGTATGCCCCCTTAAGGTCAATTTTAGAGAACCACTTGGCCCCCAATAACTGGTTAAACAGATCAGGAATCAATGGCAGTGGGTAAGGATTGCGTACCGTAATTTTGTTAATCTCACGAAAATCCAGACAAGGACGTAAACCGCCGTCCTTTTTTTTTACAAAAAAAAATCCAACCGCCACAGGAGACTTAGAGGGCCTAATGTGACCGGCGGCCAAACTTGTCTGTATGTATTCCTCCAAAGCCTTCCTCTCAGGAATAGTAAGTTAAATAAACGACTTTTAGGAAGAATCGCTCCAGGGACAAATTCAATAGAACAATCATAGTCTCTATGGGGAGGCAAAACCTGCGATTCCTTCTCAGAAAAAACTCTCCAAAAATCCTGAATAGGAACAGGCAATTCTCCCCTATCCAAAGCTGCAATACGCCCGTTACAACACTTGTCATAACATTTATGGCTCCAGGATTTAATTTCACTGGTAGACCAATCCAGTACAGGATTGTGAAATTTTAACCAGGGCAAACCCAATATTACTGGAGAAGGCAAGTTATTCAACACTACCAAATCCAATTTCTCATGGTGAACACCATTAATAGTGAGAGGAAATTCACTGACCTTGAGAGTAATATTCTTCAAAGGGGAGCCATCCACAGAAACCACAGCAATGGGGGATGATAAAGGTTCAGGTTTTAAATTGAGTTTTTCCACAAATCCCCCATCAATTACATTCAGTGTAGACCCGCAATCAACAAACACCCGAAATTCCATTAATTTTTCCTGAGCAATCGTGGAAGCAGCTAAAAATATACCCTTGGAATTTAAACAGGCAATACGGGCGTGACTGACCATTTTTTTTTCTTTCTTCATACGAAGCTCACAGCCTTTAATCAAATGACCAGATTTTCCGCAATAGAAACACAAGCCTTCCGAAAAACGACGGTCTTTTTCTTGAGAGCGAGGTGCCACCGATCCAATCTCCATCGGTTCACCACTGTTAGTACACACATTATCATAACCAGAAACTGACATAGCAGAGGATTTGCTCTCATTAACCCTAGCACGCAGTCTTCTATCCACCCGTATAGCTAATTGCATAGCCTGTTGCAAATCCTCAGGTGTAGGATAAGCAATTAGCAGGTCTTTAACCCTTTCACTGAGCCCAGCAAGAAATAGACTTTTCAGAGCAGAATCGTTCCACCCTGTTTGAGTGGACCAACCACGAAAATGAGTACAATATTTTTCCACATTACCTGATCCTTGTTTTAAACGTCTCAACTCAGTCTCAGCTGATGCCACACGGTCAGGATCATCATATAATAATCCTAAAGCAGAAAAAAAACTATCCACTGATCTGAAGCATGTATCACTAGGTTGTAAGGAAAAGGCCCACTCCTGAGGCTCTTTGCGCAAAAGTGACATTATGAACCCTACGCGCTGGGATTCATCCCCAGAGGACTTGGGTCTCAAACGAAAATACAATAAGCAAGCATTTTTAAATGAAAAAAATTCTCGATGTTCACCAAAAAATAAATCCGGCAAACATACCTTAGGCTCCAAGAAATATGCTCCAGGACAGTTACTCACGTGCTGACGGAGCTCGGCCACTTCCAGAGAGAGTCCCTGCAGGTGTTTAGCCAAATCCTGAACCGACACCATGATGGAACAAAAAAAAAAAAAAAAATCTTTCCTTAGAGAATTTGCAGGCTGGACTTACTGTTATGTTCTGCTACCAAAGCTAAGGAAAGAGAGGAGATCTGTCCCTACTATAGGACTCAGCTGAATCCCTACGATGTAACAGGGAACCTGATCCTGCGATCAGACCTGCTAAAGTCCTAATCTAGTCTGTACGGAGACCTATAGATGTGGGGAGGGAATCCCTACAAGTACTAAGGACTGGGAGGAATATGGGACACCTCCTAACAGAAATAGTAGCAGACAGACGAACAAACAAAATAGATAGAACATAGAGGTCCGTAGACCAAGCAAACTAACAGAGCTAGATACAGAGCACAGGCTAGCTAGAAAGTAGATATACAATGAAGTCCAGCAAAGCCAGAAGGGCGGAGCAGGATTAAATAGGCCAACAAGGTCATGTGACCAGCAAAGGAAAAAAAACCTAACAGCAAGGTTCTAACACAGGCTACCTCTGGTGAGCACATGGAGGGCTGTGCGACCTTCCAAAGAAATGCCACCCTACACCATTACTGATCCATTGCCAAACTGGTCATACTGAAGGATGTTGCAGGCAGCAGATCACTCTCCACGGCGCCTCCAGACTCTGTCACGTCTGTCACATGTACTCAGTGTGAACCTGCTTTCATCTGTGAAGAGCATAGGGTGCCAGTGGTGACTTTGCCAATCCTGGTGTTTTGTGGCAAATGCCAAGCGTTCTGCACAGTGTTGGGCTGTGAGCACAACCCCCATCTGTGGACGTCGGGCCCTTATACCGTCCTCATGGAGTCGGTTTCTAACCGTTTGCACAGACACATGCACATTTGTGGCCTGCTGGAGGTCATTTTGCAGGGCTCTGGCAGTGCTCCTCCTGTTGCTCCTTGCACAAAGACGGAAGTAGCGGTCCTGCTGCTGGGTTGTTGCCCTCCTACGGCCCTCTCCACGTCTCCTGGTGTACTTGTCTGTCTCCTGGTAGCTCCTCCAGCCTCTGGACACTACGCTGACAGACACAGCAAACCTTCTTGCCACAGCTCACATTGATGTGCCATCCTGGATGAGCTGCACTACCTGAGCAACTTCTGTGGGTTGTAGAGTCTGTCTCATGCTACCACGAGTGTGAAAGCACAACCAACATTCAAAAGTCACCAAAACATCAGCCAGAAAGCATTGGTACTGAGATGTGGTCTGTGGTCCCCACCTGCTGAACCACTCCTTTATTGAGTGTGTCTTGATAATTGCCAATAATTTCCATCTATTGTCTATTCCATTTGCATTACAGCATGTGAAATTGATTGTCAATCAGTGTTGCTTCCTAAGTGGACAGTTTGATTTCACAGAAGTTTGATTTACCTGGAGTTATATTCTGTTGTTTAAGTGTTCCCTTTATTTTTTTTAGCAGTGTGTGTGTGTATATATACACTGGCAGAGCGCACTAACTCCACTCGCAAAGAACTTCCTGACGCTGGCATTCTTCATTGCATGCACTGCTGCGCTCACTTTAAGGATGAATTAAATGGCGGCTTGCAAAATGGGGCCGGGGCAGGAGGAAATGAAATTGCAGGCCATAAACAGCCCGTGAGTCAGTAGTTCCCCACCCCAGCAGTAAATTATCAATGATTTTTTGGGAATATCCCTTTAAATTGTAAACCATGGTTTATAATACTCACCTCCAGGGAAATTGCATCCTATGCCAAAAACTGCTATGTGATCTTCTGCCTCCTCCATCCTGATCCTTGAGTTCTAAAAAAAAAAAATAGATAGAAGCACGGGTCTTATGATGGAAAGCAATTACTATTTCTACCATTTTGCTGAACAGAATTTTTTCGTATCTAAGTTGATAAATGTTAGTGCAATGCATCGTTTCAAGAAATTCTTAGAAAAATAAGTTCTGCTTTTATGCTAACATTGTACACTTTTTTAGTTCCCACTGTCAAAAGGTATGTTTAATTTAAATTGTCCTTGCGTTGAAAGTATATTATTGGATATAATAATACTCACATACTAATGTGTATTTGTACCATACTTTAAGTGAATATCCACTTTTTATCACATTAACATTTCTAGGGCTTAATTTTTTTGCTAAGGTTTTTTTTTCTGATATTGAGTTTCAAGTCTTGTTCATGTAGATATAAGGTTAAAAAATTATTAAAGATTTGCTATTATTTTTTACATGTTATTTTTCTCTTAATTGCAAGTAAATTGGTGAGGATCTGGGTTGTTGAGATACTCACTGATTGCTGAAAAATCCCCCAAGAAGTGCACAGCTCAGGAGCGCACAACTTTTGGCACATACCGTATTTTTCAGACTATAAGATGCACTTTTTTCCTCCAAAATTTTGGAGAAAAGTGGTGGGTGCGTCTTATAGTCCGATATACATAAATACAGTGGTTGTTAGTGGTAGGCAGGGCTGGCGTCAGTACCCGGGCAAGTGCCGAGGCCCTGAATATCCTGCATGGGGCATTATATGGGGGGGAGTGACATCCTGCATGGGGCATTATAAGAGGGGGGGTGACATCCTGTATGGGGTATTATAAGGAGGGGTGACATCCTGCATGGGGCATTATAAGGGGGGGTAACATCCTGCATGGGACATTATAAGGGGGGGTGACATAATGCATGCGGCATAATAAGGGGGGTGACATCCTGCATGGGGCATTATAAGGGGGGAACGGCCTGAGTGGGACATTATAAGGGGGGGAACAGCCTGCATGAGGCATTATGTGGGGGGAGCAGCCTCCATTTGGAGCGTTTTATGGGGGCCAGTATCCTGTATGGATCATTTTATGGGGGCCAGTATTCTGTATGGAGCGATTCGCCGGTTTCTGAGCTATTGTGGAATTTACAATAGATATCGG
Source organism: Phyllobates terribilis (assembly GCF_046119375.1). Classification (NCBI taxonomy): domain Eukaryota; kingdom Metazoa; phylum Chordata; class Amphibia; order Anura; family Dendrobatidae; genus Phyllobates; species Phyllobates terribilis. The sequence continues at coordinate 42,563 of NW_027365108.1, read as the reverse complement.
TCATGTAATGTAAGTGAAATCTTCGGCATTGTACTATATATATATATTTCTCTGCGGTATCTGTGCATCATGAATCGTAGTATGTGTTAAAGGGGCCCACTGAGACTCTTTCGCCCAGGGCCCACAAAAACCTGGAGCTGGTCCTGGTGGTGGTGGGTGTGGGGGAAGCTATATCAGTGGTGAAGCGGGGCACAGGAGGAAGCAGCCGCCTGCTGCAGTCTATACTGTGTCTGCTACTAAAGAAAATGAATATTTAGTGCTCCCCACGCCCATGGGAGTGGGAAGCAGTGAATATTCATTTTCCTTAATAGTTGGCACACTGTGCCTGCAGTTGGGCTCCTGGTATGTATGGCACCATTCATCCCTGTATGTATGCCCCCCCTCATCCCTGTATGTATGGTCCCCCTCATCCTGGTATGCTTGGCACCCCCTGATCCCATCGCGCTGCACAGAAAAAAAATAAACAATTATATTCCCCTCCTCTCTCCTCCAGCGCTGTGTCCCGCTCTGTGCCAGAATAGTCACTGCTCTCCACGCCGGGACTGTGTTCGTGGGGAGCAGTGACCATTCATTCTCCCTAATAGCTCGCACACTGTAGCCGCAGTGCGGCTCCTGCTGCGCTTGGCTGTCAGCGTGCCTGCTATTAAAGACCATGAATATTCACTACTCCCATGGATGTGGTGAATATTCATGGTCTTTAATAGCGGGCACACTGACAGAGCACAGCAGGAGCCGCGCTGCGGCTACAGTGTGTGCGCTATTAGGGAGAATGAATAGTCACTGCTCCCCACGAACGCAGTCCCGGCATGGGGAGCAGTGACTATTCTAGCACAGAGTGGGACACAGTGTTGGAGGAGAGAGGAGGTGAGTATAATTGTTTATTTTTTATGTGCAGCGCAACGGGGATCAGGGGGTGCCAAGCATTCCAGGATGAGGGGGGCCATACATACAGGGATGAAGGGGGCCATACATACAGAGATGAGGGGGGCCATACATGCAGGGATGAGGCATGAGGGGGGTCAAACATAAGGGATGAAGGGTTCCATACATACCAGGATGAGGGAGGCCATACATACAGGGATGAAGGGTGCTATACATACCAGGAAGAGGAATGAAGGTGCCATACATACCAAGAAGAGGGACGAAGGTGCCATACATACCAGGATGGTTGTAAGGGGGGCATACATACCAGGATGAAGGGTGCCATACATACCAGGAAGAGGGATGAGGGGGGTCATGCATACCAGGAAGGGGGATTGGGGTGCCATGCATATCAGGATGGGAATGAGGGCCACGTATAACAGGAAGGAGGGGGCCATATATACAATGATGGGGGATAGTAACATAATTGGGGGACATTACCCATATAAGCAGACCCCCTCCCCCTTAACAGGGCATCATGACCACATTTTTTGCTTACATTTTTTTTTCTATTTTCCGCCTCTAAAACCTAGGTGCGTCTTATAGTCCGAAAAATACGGTACATAGTGTAGTATGGATGCAGTAGAAAGATTAGGCTGTCTAGTGTATCTGTAACCCGCTCTGTGTGTGCATTGAAGCACGAGCTGTGCGTTTCTGACTCCAAAGCTGATCACCTTTCTAGGCTTTTTTGAGCACTTGTTGTGGGTTTCATGACCCCGACCCCCACCAATCTACTTGCAATAAAGAAATCAACTTCATATAAATAAGAGCAAACGTTGAATTACTTTTTAAAGATAGAAAAAATTGTTTCAGCTGCCACTAGTGGGAGCTTATGAGCTTATTTTATACTGTGTCACCTCTGCTTTCAATATCAACATCCTATTGAAGAAAGTATGCCAGGGATTATTATGGCTATTCAACCCAGAAATGCATTTAAAAAAGATAGTGCCATTAATTCCACAGCACTTTACAGACATCATCATCACTGTCCCCATTGGGGCTCACAACCTAAATTCCCTATCAGTATGTCTTTGGAGTGTGGGAGTAAACCAGAGAACCCAGAGGAAACCCACGCAAACACGGGGAGAAGATCCTTGCAGATGTTGTGCTTGGTGGGATTTAAATCCAGGATCCCAGCGCTACAAGGCTGCAGTGCTAACCACTGAGCCACCACGCGGCCCTATATGTATATTTTAATTCTTTCCCATTTCCAGGTTCCCTAGTACTGTAATTTATAACATTGTTGTTATATTAGTGTGAAAACTACAATGCTAGAATTGCTGTTTATAAAAAAAAACAGAATATAAAGCAAGAAAATAATTAAGCATACTTCAAAATGGTATCAATGAAAATCTCAAATGATCTCTCAAATAACAAGTCCTCAAAGATTGAAAAGTCTCAAAATATGGCAACACAAAACCAAATGATATTTAAATGTAACTAGAAGTTCTTGGGCAAAAGAATTAAAGCTAAAAATATATATAAATGTGCTATTACCACAATCATACTAACCTGAAGTATAAAGTTATAATATCACTTATGCAAAGTGAACTCCTAAAAAATTGCACAATTGCCTTTCCATTCCTTCCTCCCCCCCAAAAAGAACGATAATAGTTTTCCAACACAAGCTTACTACAAAATAATATCATTAAAAAATACACCTTGTACTTGCTACAACAGAAAAATTGAACAGCTATGATTCATGGAACACATTAATTAAAAAAAAAATTGCTGTGTCCTTAAAGGTCAAAATAGTTGCCCCTGAAGGGGTATGGATGTAGCCAGTAATATTTGCAGTGATGGACCAAAAAGAGGAATCATGATCAAGGAATTGATGCACAAAGTGCACTAGAGAGCTGCCTTTACTATGCAAGAATTAATCTATATTTATATAGCATAAAAATATCTTTAGCATAGGAACAGATCTTTATTTCTAAAAAAAACAGATTCAAAGTGTCATGCAACTTACTATTATTAAAATTATAAAACAATAAAAAATAGATTATCTTAACTTCCAGTAACTAATGTTTTTGCTAGAACTAGTTAAAAAGGTCATGTTTAACGTCAGTACACTTTTATTATTATGCGCATGTAAATTTCCAAATCAAATTATCGGTGTTATGGTACAACCTTTGTAAGAGAGACTTCAACAGCAAAAAAAACAGTACTCGGAATACTTACGTGCCTGGGATATTCAGTGAGTGAAAGTAAAACTAATGGGATTCACTAATTTTGTACTTGCAATCCACCAGCCCATCCTTATTTTTGATAACTTGGGTTTTCTTACAAAAAGTACTGGCTGTGATAAAACATTTCAAAGTGCTGAGAGATAGATTTATATGACTTAATCTAGAAATGGAAAATGTCAAGTAGGGATGAGTATAACTTTGCCTTGTCTACGAATTAGCAAATATTGTTTTGTTTAATGATTCTGACTTCTTTGTTGGATTATAAACAGACTCCTGGACGTTCATTCTATTCTTTCACCACAGTCTTTTATTTCATAACCTTTTGACACGCTTCATCAAATATTAATGCGTTTTCATTACCACTAATCCTTCCTTTTACTTGGTGTACACAGTATTTTTAAGTTTCTAGAAGGATTTGTCACATATAGTTGCTTACCTTTTTTACAGTCATTCATTTTCAGATGTTCTGGAGAGCTTCCATTTTTACAGTGTGGTTGGAAATTACTTATGTGATTCACATTGGTCTCTGTTTAGGAAACTGCCATTTTAAAGCTCTGTTCACATTTGATTCATGGCTTTTTCTTACAAAAAAAGTTACCATGCAGTGCCCGTTCTATCATATAACGGATGCCAACAGCATCGGAAAGACCCCATTTAAAGGGCATCCATGAGTAGGATCAAGTCTCCTAAGCCATCTATTTGGGTATGTAAGGTATTTAAAGTTGAACCAAACCTTGATGTTTGTAATCTGATGATACAGGGACGGACATACCGCCGGTGCAGTCAGTGCAACTGCATCGGGGCCCGGGGATGCAGGGGGACCCTTGCCCGGTGGCTAATACTGAGGGCAATCTGGCCAGTTTCTCAGACCCCCAGGCTCCGGGGGGGAGGCCCATGGCCAGATTGCCCTCATTATACACGGCGGGCAGGGAGTGATCCCTGCAGCTCCACTGCCTATAGGAGAGAATGGCAGCATAGCTGAAGGATCCATCCTCTGCTTCCTGCGCGCCCGGCGCTTTCTGTTTGACACAGAAGCACACAGCTTGATGATGTCATCATGCAGCGTGCGCCTGTATCAGAAAGAATGTTGCTGGTGAAGACGATGCTGCAGGGGAGCGGGCTGAGAAGTATTTTTTTTTTTTAATTTTTTTTTTATTAAAATACACTGGGGAGACTGAGGACACTGAGGTGTGGTGGGGGAGAGCAATGATGAGGATGATAGAGGGAGAGCAATGATGAGGATGATGTGTAGAGTAATGATGAGGATGATGGGGGAGAGCAATAATGAGGGTGGTGTGGAAGAGCAATGATGAGGGTGGTGTACCACAGCAATGATGGGGAGAGCAATGATGAGGGTGATGGAGGGAGAGCAATGATGGGGGTGATGTGGGAGAGCAGTGATAGGGGAGAGCAATGATGAGGGTGATGGGGAGAGCAGTGATGGGAGTTGTGTGGAAGAGCAATGATGAGGGGTGGCGTGGGACAGCAATGCTGGGGGTTGGTGTGCGACGGCAATGATGGGGGTGGTGTGGGACAGCAATGAATGGGGGGTGGTGTGCAACAGCAATGATGGGGGGTGGTGTGTGACAGCAATAATGGGGGTTGTGTGTGACAGCAATAATGGGGGTGGTGTGGGACAGCAATGATGGGGGTGGTGTGGGACAGCATTGATGGGGGGTGGTGTGGGAGAACAATGATGAGGGAGGTGTGGGAGAGCAATTATGGAGGTGGTATGGGAGAACAATGATGAGGAAGGTGTGGGAGAACAATGATGGAGGTGGTGTGGGAGAACAATGATGAGGGTGGTGTGGGAGAGCAATGATTGAGGTGGTGTGGGAGAACAATGATGAGAATCATGTGGGAGAGCAATGATGGGGGTGGTGTGGGAACGCAATGATGGGGGTGGTGTGGGACAACAATGATGGGGTGATGTGGAACAACAATGATGGGGGTAGTGTGGGAGAGCAATGATGGGGTGGTGTGGGAGAGCAATGATGGGGGTGGTGTGGGAGAGCAATGATGGGGGTGGGGTGGGAGAGCAATGATGAGTGTAGGGGAGAAGACACTGAGGTGTGGTGTGGGAGAACAAAGATGGGAGGAGAGCAATGATGGAGGTAAGGTGCATAGGACACTTTATAATAGATTGAAAGGTGGGAGAAGGCGGTGTCAGGGACTTGCAATGAATTGGGGGAGGTAGCAAAGGATGCTCAGTACCTGATATTGTCTACTCCCACCTCCAAATTCATTATGATGCTATCAAGGACTTATAATGAATGGGGGGACACAGGGCAAGGACAAAAGCTATGTGCACACATTCAGGATTTGCAGGGGAAAACTCTGTGTTGGCAGGAAGAACGCTACGTAAAATATATTTTTTTGCCACGTTTTGCTATTGTTTCGTACCCCCCCCTCATTAGTATGGGTGAAATACGCTGCAAGAATTGACATTATGCAGATTTTAATCTGCTGCAAATCTGCAAGGAAAAAAATAAGCAACGTGTGCATGAGACTTCAGAGATCTCATTCACTTTGCTTGTACTGTAAAACCTTGTATATTTTCCGTGTGCACATAGCCTTGCAGTTAATTGGGGAAAGATACAGAGACTAAATAGTTTATATTATTGGACGGTGGAGATTATAGTTAATGGGGACACAATGTTGCTTATCACTTTATATTGTGATTGGTGCGTGGCTAATAGTATATTAATGGTGGGGTACATATCTGTATTCAAGAGCAGTGTGGGTGAAACGCATGTACAAGTGCATCTCACTAAATTAGAATATCATCAAAAAGTTAATTTATTTCAGTTCTTCCATACAAAAAGTGAAGCTCCTATATTATATAGAGTCATTACTAACAGAGGGATCTATTTCAGGTGTTTATTTCTGTTAATGTTGATGATTATGGCTTACAGCCAATGAAAACACAACAGTCATTATCTCAGTAAATTAGAATACTTTATAACAACAGCTTGAAATTTTTTTTTTTAAATCCAAAATGTTGGCCTACTGAAATGTATGTTCAGTAAATGTCCTCAATACTTGGTCGGGGCTCCTTTTGCATCATTTACTGCATCAATGCGGCGTGGCATGGAGGCGATCAGCCTGTGGCACTGCTGAGGTGTTATGGAAGCCCAGGTTGCTTTGATAGCAGCCTTCTGCATTGTTGGGTCTGGTGTTTCTCATATTCCTCTTGACAATACCCCATAGATTCTCTATAAGGTTAAGGTCAGGCAAGTTTGCTGGCCAATCAAGCACAGTAATACTGTTGTGTGTAAACCAGGTATTGGTACTTTTGGCAGTGTGGACAGGTGCCAAGTCCTGCTGGAGAATGAAATTTCCATCCCCAAAAAGCTTGGCGGCAGAGGGAAGCATGAAGTGCTCTAAAATTTCCTGGTAGACGGCTGCACTGACTTTGGTCTTGATAAAACACAGTGGACCTACACCAGCAGATGACATGGCTCCCCAAACCATCACTGATTGTGGAAGCTTCACACTAGACCTCAAGCAGCTTGGATTGTGGCCTCTCCACTCTTCCTCCAGACTCTGGGACTTTGATTTTCAAATGAAAATTGGAACTCTGAGACCTTATGGAGTGTGTCAATGACAGCCTTCTGGACATCTGTCAAGTCAGCAGTCTTCCCCATGATTGTAGAGCCTACTGAAACAGACTAAGGGACCTTTTTAAATTCTTAGGAAGCCTTTGCAGGTGTTTTTTGTTAATTATTTTAATTTACTGAGATAATGACTTTTGTGTTTTCATTGGCTGTAAGCCATAATCATCAACATTAACAGAAATAAATTATTTATTGGACAGCACAAGGACTTGTAGAGTTTTATAGATTCATTCACACATCCGTGAAAATCACGAATCTGAGAATGAGATCTGTGAGGGTCAGAGAATGTCCTATTCTGATCTGATTTTGAGGATCAGAATAGGATAAGCATGCTCAATGCGTCTGTAAAAGCGGACAGCACACCGACACTGCACACAGATACAGTAATGTAGCCTTATTATGTATAGCATAGTCCCTTAGTATATAGTGTATTCACTTATTATGCATAGTGCCGTCCTTAGTTATATAGTTTCCTCTTTTATTATGTATAACACCCTCCTTTATTACGTACCATCCTCTCTAGCTATATATGGTGCCGTCTATTATTATATAGCTTCCTCTGCTGTTATGTACAGTGCTGTCCCTTACATAGTGTATTCTTGTTATTTTTGGCAGTCACAGTGCCCTCTTTTATTACATAGTCATCTCTTGTTAGATATAAAATGATTGCTGATAGAGCAGACGGTGACCAGAAGATCAGTCCATCTGTTCCTCCATCAGAAAAGAAGCTTTCCCTTGCTCCATCAGCCGACATTGCTGATATATCTAACAAGAGAGGACGGTATTAGTGATGAGTAGTGTTGAGCGATACCTTCCGATATCGGGAAATATCGGATCGGATTGGATCGGACCGATACCGAAAAAGTATCGGATATCGCCGATTCCGATACCGGAAACCAATGCAAGTCAATGGGACAGAAATATCGGAATGAAAATAAACCCTTTCTTTCCTTGTAGGTTAATTCTACATGAAGGAAAACAACTAAGAATAATGTAGAATGTATTGGGGGAGGTGGGGGAGATAATAAAGGCATAGAGGTTTAGCCCAATCAAATGGAATAGCAGGAATTAATATTTTTTTTAAGACGTTCTGAGTTACGGAAATATTGACTATGTTAAGTATTTTTATATTTTGTCAGATATTTATGTTTCACTACTTCCATGCTCTTCACCTTCTTTTTTACTTCTCCCACACTTTCTCCTTCATCATCCTCAGCATCTTTTTCATCCACTTCTTCTTCACCTTCTTCATCTTCTTCTTCTTCACCTTCTTCGTATTATTCTTTTTTTTTACATTCTTCATATTCTACTTCTTCATCTTCTTCATATTCTTCTTCTTCATCATATTCTTATTTGTGGCAGGCATTCCTGTAGTTGTTATCTATAAAAGGTTGGACATTACACCTTTCGTTCTGCCCGTCACAAAAGATTTACAACAGGATTTGTCTGCGTTCAGTTTGGCCTGCAGCAGCAGGTCTTTTCCAGGGGCACCACGAGGAGGAACGGACTCACCCCCATACACTGCTTAGTCATCTTCTGCTTATAATTTAGATATTATCTTTTGCTCTGATTTTTAGTCTTATGCTTAATGTTTTTCCGCTTTTTGTTCTGCAGCTTCTTGTATTTCTGCTTCTTGGTTTTCTGTCTCTTGTTCTTCTGTATCTAGGTGCTTGTCTTCTCTTCTTTGTCCTCTTGGTCAACTTCTTCAGGGTCATCTTCTTGGTCTTCTTCGGGGTGGTCTTCAGGGTCGTCGTCTTCGGGGGTCCTCGTCTTCGGGGTCCTCGTCTTCTTCGGGTTGGTCTTCTGGGTCCTCGTCTTCGGGGTCCTCGCCTTCTTCGGGGTGGTCTTCAGGGTCCTCGTCTTCTTCGGGGTGGTCTTCAGGGTCCTCGTCTTCAGGGTCGTCGTCTTCGGGGTCCTCGTCTTCTTAGGGTTGGTCTTCAGGGTCCTCGTCTTCAGGGTCCTCGTCAGGGAAATCTAGAGTGATTACCAAGAACCATTTCAAAAAGCTTGAACTTGGAAATGTAGCAGAAGGTACAAGAAAGCTGAGGAACTACCGAGGACCAGCTGACGGTACTGGAACCCGGATCGGTAGCAGAAGGTACAAGAGCCAATGGAACTGCCGAAGACCAGCTGACGGTACTGGAACTCGGTTACTAAGCAGTAGGTACCTGTGCCAGAAAGCACTACCAAGGACCAGCAGACGTTGGTGGAACTTGGATACCGAGAAGGAGGCACCTAATCCAAAGGCACTGCCGAGAACCAGCTGACGGTACTGGAACCCGGATGGGTAGCAGAAGGTACCCATGTAAAAAAAAGTTCAAGGCCGCGAGCCGGCCGCAGTTACCAAAACCCACAGTCCTACAGGGGGTGCTTGTCCTATTGGCACTATGGAACCAGCCTTCATTGCCAGATCCCGCAGCCCACATAGGAGTCACCTAAACTGCAGGCACCATAGAGTCGGCTAACCCGACCGCAACACGACAGGACAACGCATTGGAGGCAAAGTGACGTTGACACTACCCGGAAACAGCTGGCGTGCTGGAACCAGGCTGGGCAGGAGGGAGTACCCATGCCAAAGTCACTGCCGAGAACCAGCTGACGGTACTGGAACCCGGATCGGTAGTAGAAGGTACAAGAGCAAATGGAACTACTGAGGACCAGCTGACGGTACTGGAACCCGGATGGGTAGCAGAAGGTACAAGAGCCAATGGAACTGCCGAAGACCAGCTGACGGTACTGGAACTCGGTTACTAAGCAGGAGGTACCTGTGCCAGAAAGCACTACCAAGGACCAGCAGACGTTGGTGGAACTTGGATACCGAGAAGGAGGCACCTAATCCAAAGGCACTGCCGAGAACCAGCTGACGGTACTGGAACCCGGATGGGTAGCAGAAGGTACCCATGTAAAAAAAAGTTCAAGGCCGCGAGCCGGCCGCAGTTACCAAAACCCACAGTCCTACAGGGGGTGCTTGTCCTATTGGCACTATGGAACCAGCCTTCATTGCCAGATCCTGCAGCCCACATAGGAGTCACCTAAACTGCAGGCACCATAGAGTCGGCTAACCCGACCGCAACACGACAGGACAACGCATTGGAGGCAAAGTGACGTTGACACTACCCAGAAACAGTTGGCGTGCTGGAACCAGGCTGGGCAGGAGGGAGTACCCATGCCAAAGTCACTGCCGAGAACCAGCTGACGGTACTGGAACCCGGATGGGTAGTAGAAGGTACAAGAGCAAATGGAACTACCGAGGACCAGCTGACGGTACTGGAACCCGGATGGGTAGCAGAAGGTGCAAGAGCCAATGGAACTGCCGAAGACCAGCTGACGGTACTGGAACTCGGTTACTAAGCAGGAGGTACCTGTGCCAGAAAGCACTACCAAGGACCAGCGGACGTTGGTGGAACTTGGATACCGAGAAGCAGGCACCTAATCCAAAGGCACTGCCGAGAACCAGCTGGCGGTGCTGGAACCCTGGGTAAATACTAAAAACAGAGTGGAGCCAGAGGTGTAATTGGAGCAAGTTTTAAATCAGTAGTACAGTGGATGTGGACAAAGCAGGAGAATTTGCCGGACACACAGCAGGGGAACAGCTGACGTTACTGAACCCCAATAACACTGGAGCAAGCGTTGACTGTGCAGACGGCACTTCTGAGCAGCAACTAGCGGTATTGGAGCCCAGGGTAAATACTAAAAACAGAGGAGCCAGAGGTGTATTTGGAGGAGGTTTTAAATCAGTAGTACAGTGGATGTGGACAAAGCAGGAGAAATTGCCGTCCGCACAGCAGGGGAACAGCTGACGTTACCGAACCCCAATAACATGGCAGCAAGTGTTGACTGTGCAGACGGCACTTCCGAGCGCCAATTGGCGGTGTTGGAGCTCAGGGATAATACTGAAAACAGAGGAGCCAGAGGTGTATTTGGAGGAACTTTAAAATCTGTAGCAGTGAGAATGTGGACAGAGCAGGAGAAATTACCATCCGCACAGCAGGGGAACAGCTGACGTTACTGAACCCCAATAACACGGCAGCAAGTGTTGACTGTGCAGACGGCACTTCTGAGCGCCAACTGGCGGTGTTGGAGCTCAGGGATAATACTGAAAACAGAGGAGCCAGAGGTGTATTTGGAGGAGGTTTTAAATCAGTAGTAGTGAGAATGTGGACAGAGCAGGAGAAATTGCCGTCCGCACAGCAGGGGAACAGCTGACGTTACTGAACCCCAATAACACGGCAGCAAGTGTTGACTGTGCAGACGGCACTTCCGAGCGCCAACTGGCGGTGTTGGAGCTCAGGGATAATACTGAAAACAGAGGAGCCAGAGGTGTATTTGGAGGAGGTTTTAAATCAGTAGTAGTGAGAATGTGGACAGAGCAGGAGAAATTGCCGTCCGCACAGCAGGGGAACAGCTGACGTTACTGAACCCCAATAACACGGCAGCAAGTGTTGACTGTGCAGACGGCACTTCCGAGCGCCAACTGGCGGTGTTGGAGCTCAGGGATAATACTGAAAACAGAGGACCAGAGGTGTAATTGGAGCAACTTTAAAATCTGTAGTAGTGAGAATGTGGACAGAGCAGGAGAAATTGCCGTCCGCACAGCAGGGGAACAGCTGACGTTACTGAACCCCAATAACATGGCAGCAAGTGTTGACTGTGCAGACGGCACTTCCAAGCGCCAACTGGCGGTGTTGGAGCTCAGGGATTACAGTTCAGGTGGTAGAAACATGAACACAACAGGAGACCTGGATACTGTTGCCAACCAATTATTTATTCTGGAAGAGGACTGGCAAATTCATGAGAGATCCAGGCCTTGTTCATTTTGAGAAAAGTAAGCCGGTCAACGTTATCGGAGGATAGTCGCATGCGACGGTCTGTTAGTACACCACCTGCAGCTCTAAAGACGCGTTCCGATAATACACTAGCAGCAGGGCAAGCTAGCACCTCCAATGCATACTGACTAAGCTCTGGCCATGTATCCAGCTTACAGACCCAAAACTTGAAGGGAGAAGAGCCATCTGGGAGTACACTAAGAGGGCAAGACACGTAGCCTATCACCATCTGACGGAAACGTTGCCTCCTGCTGACTGGAGCCGTCTGTGATGGTGTAGACATTTGTGGCGGCGGGGACACAAAACTTTGCCACTTTTCGGCCATACTGGCCTTGCCTTGTGCTGAGGCGCTGCTTCTGCTCCCTCTTTGTGCAGAGCTTCCTCCACTGCCTCGACGCACTGAGCTGCTTTGTAAAGCACTAGCAGCACTGCTCTCGGTTGGAATGGAGAACATGATGGAATGCACCAGTGCGTCTTGGTACTCCCGCATTTTACGCTCCCGGTTCAACGGTGTTATGAGGCTTTGTAAGTTGTCCCAGTAGCGAGGATCTAGGAGGGTGGACACCCAATAATCAGCCATGTTGAGAATGTGGGCGATGCGGCGGTCGTTTCTCAGGCACTGCAGCATGAAATCAACCATGTGCTGCAGACTGCCAACTGGCCAAGAAACGCTGTCCCCTGCTTGAGGCGTGATCTCTGCCTGCTCTGCATCACCCTACCCTCGCTCTAGATACTGACTACTAGAACATTGTGTACCTCCCTCCTCTGGACAGATGTCTTCCTCATCCATTGACTCCTCCTCATCCCCCTCACAAAGTGTCCCCTGCCTAGGCCTTTGTGAGGAACCACGTTGCGCAGACTGTAGAGAAGCAGATGGCATTTGTGACTCCTCATCCTCCACCTCTTCCAAAACCTCGTCCCTTAGTGCTTGCAGTGTTTTTTCAAGCAGGCAGATAAGGGGGATAGTCATGCTGACTAGTGCATCATCTGCACTCGCCATCCGCGTGGAATAATCGAAGGTACGCAAAACGTGGCAAATGTCCTTCATAGAGGCCCACTCAGTGGTGGTGAAGTGTGAACGGCGCGCACTGCGACTTGTTTGCGCCTGCTGCAGCTGGTACTCCATTACTGCTGCCTGCTGCTCACACAACCTCTCCAACATATGTAACGTTGAATTCCACCTGGTAGGTAGGTCACATATGATGCGATGTTCCGGAAGACGTAATCGGCGCTGCAGAGCTGCAATGCGTGATCTTGCATTGCTGGAATGCCGCAAGTGAGCGCACTCTATGCGGACCTTGTGAAGCAGTGCATCAAGATCCGGATAGTCCCTCAAAAAACTCTGCACGACCAAGTTGAGCACATGTGCCAGACATGGGATGTGAGTGAGGTTGCCTAGGCCCAGAGCTGCCACCAGATTTCGGCCATTGTCACACACTACCATGCCTGGCTGGAGATTCGCTGGCACAAACCACACGTCGCTCTGCTGCTTGATGGCATTCCAGAGCTCCTGCGCTGTGTGGCTTCGATTCCCCAAAGAAATTAATTTTAATACGGCCTGTTGACGTTTGGCCACGGCTGTGCTCATATTGGTCACCATAACAGGTAACCGTTCACGGGTCGATGTGGAGGTAGACCGTGACGGCTCCTGCAGCGCTGATTCAGAGGAACTGGAGTATGAGGAGGAGTCAATGTGTACAGACTGGATTCCTGCAATCCTTGGAGTTGGCAGAACACGTACAGCGCCACTCTCAAGATCTGTACCCGGCTCCACAACATTTACCCAATGGGCAGTGAGGGAAAGGTATCGTCCCTGTCCATGCTTACTGGTCCACGCATCGGTGGTCAGGTGGACCTTGCTACTGACGGCGTTTTGTAGCGCATGTTTAATTTTTCCCTCCACATGACGTTGCAGGGCAGGGACAGCTTGCCTGCTGAAATAAAAGCGGCTGGGCACGTTGTATTGTGGGACTGCCAATGCCATAAAGTTACGGAATGTGTCAGTCTCCACCAGCCTGAATGATAGCATTTCAAGGGCCAGTAGTTTAGCAATGCCAGCATTCAGAGCCTGTGCTCGGGGTTGGTTTGCCGAGTATGGGCGCCTTTTCTCCCATGCCTGTGCTAACGATGGCTGTAGACTGGCCTGGGAGTGTGAGGATGACTGGGAAAGTGGTGCTGTGGGTGGAATTACACTGTGTCTCTGTACGACAGTGCCAGAGATTCTTCCATGGCGATCCTGTGAGGAAGCCGAACCAGCTGTGTGTGAGCTGGAGGAAGAGGCTACAACACGAGCTGAAGAGGTGGTAGGTGGCGCTGTATGTTGGCCTTGGTCTTCAGTGTGTTTTTGTAACTCCACCACGTGCTTGGTCCGCACATGTTTCCACATATTTGTGGTATTGAGGTTGCTGACACTTTTCCCTCTTTTCACCTTCTGATTACACAGCTTGCATTTGACAAAGCAAATGTCATCTGCAACTGTGTCAAAAAAGGACCAGGCACTGCAAGTCTTGGGAGCGCCCGCTTTGGATTTTGGAAGAGCCATGCTCCTAATGGGTGCCGAAGTGGAGGCTACAGGCAACCAAGTCTGCACCCTCCCTCTCCCTCCTTTTTGGGCTGTTCGGGGAATCTCTTCCTCAGAGCTGCTCCCACCACCTTCCTGTCCCTCACGCCATGATGGGTCAAGGACCTCATCATCTACACCACCCTCTTCAAACAACTGCTTCTCCTGGGTAGTCTCGACAGCACAGTACGCACCAGAAAGTGGCACCTGAGTCTCATCATCAGATGCGTACTGAGGTGTGCTGCTGACCATAGGCACTGGCCCACCCGCCTCTTCAGATTCAGAGAGACAAAACGGTTGCGCATCACTGCATACTACCTCTTCTTCAAATTCTCGAATTCTGCTTGGCTGGCCCCCTCTTTCCAAGCCAAGAGATTCAGAGAACAGAAGTAGAGATGGCTCCTGTCCAGGGCTCTCTGACTGCCTGGGCAATTTGGCAGGTGGTGAAGAGACAGATGGGTGCTCTTCAGTGCTCAGGACCTGAGAGGATCTGGAACTAATTGAAGTCGATGCGTTAGCTGCCATCCATCCGACAACGGCTTCAATTTGGTCCTCCCGCAGCAGTGGGGTACGGCTAGCTCCTACAAAGCTGCGCATAAAGGACTGTTCCCTGGTAAAACTGGGGGATGCTGAGTCACTGGTGCCCACAGCAGGCACAGAATCCCCACGTCCTCTCCCTGCAGGCACAGAATCCTCATGTCCTCTCCCTGCAGAAACTCCACGCCCACGCCCACGACCACATGCCTTATTCCCTGCCTTCTTCATCTTGGTAGACTGATAAAGATAGGCAGAAAAGTACTAAGGGCTTAGTGTGCTTATTCCTGAACAGCTGCTAACAGGTATAAGAAACAGTAATTTTATAAAGTGTGGACTAGACTTTAATATGAGCTAATGTGGCCTACACAACTGTAAAGTGGAGTGTTTGGTGAACTTTATTTAGGTTTTTTTTGTCACAAAAAGACACTGGATGTGCCTAAAGATGTAATAACGATAGTATCACAAACTTTTTGTAGCTATTACAATGTAGGAAGGTAACCTACAATGCAATAGATGAGGCTACAAAAAATAGGCTAATACTAATCTGGCTGGGGCTGCAGGGCCCAATGCTGCAGAAAGGCTCCTCTAACTACTCCTATATAGTGTGTTTGGAACCAATTTAGCTGAATACGGATGGAACCACCACACTAATAGGAGAAATCAGGAAAAATTATGAATTGGCAAAAAAGGACAATGTATGAGGCAGTGACACACACTGAGTGCACTACAACCAGACGTGGTTGAAGCACACACTACAGGGTGAGCTGCACTCACACACAAGACCTTGCAGACAGCGGTGAACAGTACAGATGCAGAGCACTGTGCACTAGCGCTGCAAGACCAAAAAAAATTCTCTATCTACTCCTATATAGTGTGTTTGGAACCAATTTAGCTGAATACGGATGGAACCACCACACTAATAGGAGATATCAGGAAAAATTATGAATTGACAAAAAAGGACAATGTATGAGGCAGTGACACACACTGAGTGCACTACAACCAGACGTAGTTGAAGCACACACTACAGGGTGAGCTGCACTCACACACAGAGACCTTGCAGAAAGCGGTGAACAGTACAGAGAACTGTGCACTAGCGCTGCAAGGCACAGCGATTTATAAAGTAGCTTGGGTAAAGCAGAATAGACCAAATAGGTAGCTAAAACTGTCCCTCAGAACAACAGCGTCCTATCCCTAACTGAATTCACAGCAGAGTGAGCTCAAAATGGCGGCGGCGGCTTTTATAGTGCATCATGACATCATTTCAGCAGCCAATCACAGCCATGCCATTAGTTAAGATGCCTACATGCCTAACAGGATGTGCCCACACTTCTTAGGATCCTCATTGGCTGAATAAAATGAAAATGGCTCATTGCATTATGGGAACTTCCGATTCCGGTATACGATATTGCAAAAGTATCGGAATTAAGTATCGGAATTCCGATACTGCAAATATCGTCCGATACCCGATATTTCAGTATCGAAATGCTCAACACTAGTGATGAGCAAACGTGCTCGCCACTGCTTGGCATTCGCCCGAGCATCTCACTGCTCGATATGCTCGGCGCTCTGCGAGTATTTCCTGGTTGCTCGGGCGGGAGCTCGGGTCCCCTCCCTGCATGTTTGGCACTCTTTAGAGAGCCAGTGAACATGCAGGGATTGCCTGCCATACACTGTAATGCCTTAGCCATGTTGCTTGTGGCATTACAGTGATTGGCTGATCGTACTGCATCATGAGGTGTATATAAGACCAGGAGCCGCCATGTTCATCACAGTCTATCCCGGAATCAGGCAGAGTAGGGAGAGGTGCTGCTGCGTCAGGGAGAGATTTGCTTGTTTAGAGTTAGAATAGGTATTCCACAACATAATATCTATAATATCCATCTGAACTAACAGTCCTTCTAATCCAGCTGCATATAATCAGTGGTGATAGCAGGAATTAGGCAGGCAGGCAGGATATGTGGCAGACTGCAGTGCATATAGCAAGAGGGTCCATTGAACGTCCTGTTAGTCTAGGTATTCCACAACACACACACATATATATATATATATATATATATATATATATATATATATATATATATATATATATATTCATATATATTCACACACATAGATAGATATCAGAGCTAGGCAGGCAGGAAGTGTATGTGGCAGACTGCAGTGTATAATACAGCACAAGAGGCTCCATTCCAGTTCTGTCTGCTGCTGCTGTCACAGATATTTCTACAAATAGCCCCAGGTATCAGGGGCCAGGGATAATTATTTTTTTCATCTTAATCCTGATTATTTGGTTAAAAAGCAACCGGCTGTGCTGAAGTGAATATGCTTAGGTGACAAACCGCACAACGTTGAAGAGTCGTGGACAGCTCTGAAAGAGCAGGCAGATCTGTGGCTGAAACCGCTGACCCTACAGCCTGGCATGGTCGTGTGTGAAAATGACCGGAACCTAGTGGCGGCTCTGAGGCGAGGCGAGCTCAAACACGTACCATGCCTGGCCCATGTGCTTAACCTTATGGTTCAGCAGTTTCTCAAAACCTACCCAGATCTGCTTGTCGAAGTATGCCACGTGTGTACCCATTTTAGAAAATCAGCTACAGCTTCCGCCACCCTTGCCGTGCTTCAGCAGCGTTTGCAGCTTCGAGCTCCCAACGCGTTGCAACTCTACATTGCAGATGTTGGGAAGGATTTGTGAGCAGAAGGGCATTTGTTGACTACTAGCATCAGCAAGGCCGTCGATATTCAGTTCAGACTCCACACATAAGAGCTCAGGAGTGGACATGAATGTCAGACATATGTACCATCCTCCAAAACTTTAAGGACTCCACCAAGATGGTGAGTGGCGATGACGCCATAATTAGCATCACCATTCCGCTTCTCTGTCTTCTGAAACGCTCTCTGCTCACAATAAAAGAGGATGCATTGAAGGCGGAGCACGATGAGATGGAGCAAGGAACCATACAGGGTGATTCCACACAGCCCAGCCTCATCTCATCCCAATGTGGATTGGGTGACAATGAGGAAGAGGAGGAAGAGGAAGAACAGGAGCTAGTTTCCTGCGCTATAGACGGTACTACCTGTACAACTGTCATACCGTCTGTTCAGCGTGGATGGCCTGAGGACAGGGATGAGGAGGAGAGCATGGTCAGTCGTCCTCTTGTTGGGGACACAGAAGTCTTGCCTCTTTGCAGTCTGACACACATGGCTGAGTTTATGCTACACTGCCTTTCCCATGACCCTTGCGTTGTCCAAATTTTGAGTGACAGTCATGACTGGCTGTTGACACTTCTGGACCCACGCTACAAGAAGAACTTTCTGTCTCTTATTCCCACGCAGGACAGGCCTAATAAAATGGTGCAGTATGAGAAGGCCCTTGTTGCTGAATTATTTTAAAAATTTCCATTTGAAAATGCTGGCATCAGAGGTCACAGTTCGTTGGACAACCAAGGAGTACAGGTGAGAGAGCCACAAATGCAATCCAGCAGAGGCAGGGGAACACTGTCCAAGTTCTGGGAGAGTTTTCTCAGCCTTTCCCATCGCACAAGCCCTGAGGCGCGGGGTACTCTCACAAGGAGTGCAAAGTTTTGGAACATGGTGAGGGAGTACCTTGCCGACCGTACCAACGTCCTCCGTGATTCCGCTGTGCCAGATAATTATTGGGCATCCAAGCTGCACACGTAGCATGAACTGGCTCTCTATGCCTTGGAGGTCCTGGCCTGCCCTGCCCTAGCGTTTTGTCAGGGCGGGTTTTTAGTGCCGCCAGTGGGATTATAACCGATTGGCGCATCCTCCTGTTAACTGAAAATGCTGACAGGCTGACTCTTATAAAAATGAACAAGGGCTGGATTGGGCCAGACTTCTCAACACCATCAAATGATAGCAGCATAACATAAACTCAAATGATTTTTTTTTTGGGAGGTCTAACTCTATTCCCATGCTGCTCAGTCTTCACACCCAGACATGGGTATATACTTCCTGATTTTGTCTATTTGCTCTTGTCCTCTTCCTTCTACTCATCCTTCACATCCTCCTCCATATCATTACCATATATACCATATCAACATATCTACTGTATGTCTCTTGCAAGGGACATTGGAGTTCCTCTGAATTTTTGGCAGCCGTTACATTCACTGCATAGGCAAACAGTATGGGAGACCCACTCCTTTTTAATGGGAACATGTCGTACTCATTACTGTAGCCCACCTTTATGTGTCTTTAAATTGTTAGTGGGGTTTTTCCTAAATTTTGGCAGCCCTTGCAGTCACAGCATACCCTATAACTGGATAGTAGACCCTCTCCTTTCTAATAGGAACATGTCGTTACTGTGGCCCAGCTCTATGTGTGTTTAAATTGTTAGTGGGGTTTTTCCTAAATTTTTGCAGCCATTGGACTCACTGCATACCCTATAACTGGATAGCAGACCCTCTGCTTTCTAATAGGAACATGTCGTTACTGTGGCCCAGCTATATGTGTCTTTAAATTGTTAGTGGGGTTTTTCCTAAATTTTGGCAGCCGTTGGACTCACTGCATACCCTATAACTGGATAGCAGACCTTCTCCTTTCTAATGGGAACCTGTACTTACTGTGGCCCAGCTCTATGTGTGTTTAAATTGTTAGTCGGGTTTTTCCTAAATTTTGCCAGCCGTTGGACTCACTGCATACCCTATAACTGGATAGCAGACCCTCTCCTTTCTAATGGGAACATGTCATTAATGTGGCCCAGCTCTATGTGTCTTTAAATTGCTAGTGGGGTTTTTCCCAAATTTTGGCAGGCCTTGCTGTCACAGCATGGGCATTACCACTATAGGAGACCCACTCCTTTATATTGGGAGCATTTTTTTTACATAAACCCTCCTCTATGTCTCTTCAAAGGGGTATTGGGTTGCGTCCAAATTTTTAACAGTCCTTGCAGTCACTGCATACGCAATAACAGTATAGGAGACCCACTCTTTAATAATGGGAACATCAAAGAATAGCCGACTGCTGGCTCTTTAAGAATAGTAAGGCTGTAAAAATAGTGTTTGTGACTTTCACAATCCCTCCTTCATAAATGAAACAGAATGTGTCTGATCATGTTTCACACACCACATGGCCTGATAAGGTTGTAAAATGTTAAAATGACATTTCCCGGTAAATGCATTTGTCACAGTGGAAAGCAATGCAAAAGTGCAAGAAAACATCAAAAACACTACGTGTGAACATAGCCCAAGGTGTGGAGGAGCATTTTTGTTTTTGGTTATTTATTTTGCCTTATATACAAGTCATTACCCTGGAAAGGATATTCCTTAACATATTTCCCAGGAAAATCCATTTTGGTTTCGTTTTTGTATGTTTTATTCTGAGTTTGTAAAAGTGGTGTAATACCACTGACAACATTGTTGACAGCAGTGACCTGGGACTCAGAAATGCTTCCAGGGGTCTTCCCTATGCTGTTCTCATGCTATTTGAGCACTGCTCCCATCGATTTGGGCAATTTTTAGGCCCTGTGCAGACCACCGGGGGGGGGCCAAAAAAATGCTCGAGTTTCCCATAGACTTACATTGTGCTCGTTACTTGGGCCGAGCACTCGAGCATTCCAATTTGCTCGACTCGAGCAATGAGTACCCAAGCATTTTAGTGCGTCCGCTCTCGATTCCAGACAATTTTGCGTTCAAAAAGTCACACAGTGCTTCTTCCCTCCTGAACCCTGCTGTGCACCGAATCAGTGTTTTTTCCTCACATATGGGGTATCGGCGTACTCAGGAGAAATTGCACAACAGTCCATTTTCTCTTCTTACCTTTGTGAAAATAAAAAAATTGGGGCTAAAAGATAATTTTTGTGGAAAAAGTTAGATTTTTTATTTTCATGGCTCTACGTTATAAACTTCTGTGAAGCACCTGGGCGTTCAGGGTGCTCACCACACATCTAGAGAAGTTCCTTGTGGGTCTAATTTCCAAAATGTGGTCAGTTGTGGGCAGTTCCACTATTTAGACACATCAGGGTCTCCCCAAACGCGACATGGCATCCGCTAATTATTCAAGCAAATTTTACATTCAAAAAGTCAAATGACGCTCCTTCCCTTCCGAGGTCTACCATGTGCCCAAACAGTGGTTTTCCCCCACATATTGGGTATCGACTTACTCATAACAAATAGCACAACAAGTGGTATGGTACAATTTCCCCTGTTAACTTTATGAATATGCAAAATTGGGGGCTGAAAAACATTTTTGTGGGAAAAATGTGAATTTTATTTATGCGGTCCAATGTTATAAATATCTGTGAAGCACTTGGGGGTTCAAGATGCTCACCAAAATGGTGTCAATTGTGGGGGTTTAAACTGTTTAGACACATCAGGGGCTCTCCAAATGCGACATGGCGTCCACTAATTATTCAAGCAAATTTTACATTCAAATGTCCCTCCTTCTCTTCCAAGAAGTGCCCAAACAGTGGTTTTCCCCCACATATGGGGTATCGGCGTGCTCAGGAGAAATTGCACAACAAATTTTGGGGTCCAATTTTTCCTGTTACCCTTGCAAAAATAAAAAAAAATTGGTCTAAAGTAACATTTTTTGTGAAAAAAAGTTAAATGTAGGTAACTATTTTTAACAGCGACCTCGTGTCAATAACTTCGCTGACACACTGCAACAAAATTTCAATGGAGGCCAGAAATGGTAGAATTTTCAGCGCAATTATATGTGATCTGTGTGACGGACAAACCACAGTTTTAAATAGATGTATTTTTAGCGCTGTAATATGGAAAGGATCTGGCTGTATTCTGCAGTGCCAACAAGCAAATGGAGCAGAAAAACTGTGTTCTCTGGATTGCTTGTTAAGCAAATAATCAGGATTAAGATCCAAAAAAAATTATTCCTGGCCCCTGTTCCCTGAGCTATTTCTAGAAATATCTGTAAAAGCAACAGCAGACAGAACTGGAATAGACCCTCCTGCTATATGCACTGCAGTCTGCCACATACACTGCCTGCCTGCCTAGCATTGATATCTATGCAGCTGGATTAGACGGACAGAGATAAATATGTGTAGAATATGTTGTGGTATACCTACACTAACTAAGAAAAATCTCTCCCTAGCTCAGCAGCACCTCTCCCTACACTGTCTGATTCTGGAGTAGACAGTGAAGAGCATGACTGCCCCAGGTCTGATAGAGACCTGATGACTAATGTTGAGCCACCCCCGTAGTATTTGGGTTCGGTTCGTCGAACACCGTTAAAACCAATGGCAGGCAAACAAAAACACATAGAAACACATAGAAAACACCTTCAAAGGTGTCCAAAAGCTTACAAACTGCTCAGAAGACACTCTCTTTAAAAAAGCCGGCCGGCAATTCAGCAGCGGCATACACTGGTACCCGACAATTTAGAACAGAAAGAATAGAGCATCACACATAGATTAGATAGATATAAACATGTCAGTCACATATATAAGAAGTACAGTGACAGTGTTGATTACTGTACTTGTCATTTAGTGCTAAAATAAAGGATTTATTTAAAAAAAAATTGGCGTGGGGTTCCCCGTAATTTTAGTCTCTAGCGGAGGTTAAGCAGACGGCTGGGGCAGATGTTTGAAGCCTGGGAAGGGGGTAATATCCACGGAGCTTCCCAGGCTACTAATATCAGCCCCCAGCTGAATACCTAGCCTTTACTAGCTATTAAAATGGGGGACCCCAAAAAAAATGTCGTCCCTATTTTAATAGCTAGCAAAGGCTAGGCAGACAGCTGGGGGCTGATATTAATAGTCCAGGAAGGGTGCCATGAATATTGGCCCCCTCCCAGGCTAAAAACACCAGCCGTCAGCCGCCCCAGAAATGGCGCATCCATGAAATAATTAAAAAAAGGGCTTCCCTGTATTTTTGTTTCCAGCCAGGTACAAATAGGCATCTAGGGGTTGAGGGCAGCCCGTTCCTGGAAGCTATACCTGGCTGGACACAAAAATATGGCGAAGGCCACGTCAAATTTTTGGTGAAAAATTCAATAAATTTAAAAAAAAAAAACACATTTAGGGACTGCATCTTTATTAACCCCTCCACATGGAGGGTTAATAAAGATGCAGTCCCTAAATTATTATTATTTTTTTATTATTTTTTAATTTTTCCCAAAAATTTTGACGTGGGCTTCACCATATTTTTGTATGCCAGCCAGGTACAGCATCCAGGAACGGGCTGCCCCAACCACCAGCTGCCTATTTGTACCTGGCCGGACACAACAATATAGGGAAGCCCTTTTTTTTTAAAATTATTTCATGAAATAATTAAAAAAAAAATACGTGGGGCTTCGCCCTATTTTTGTGTCCAGCCAGGTACATCTAGGCAGCTTGGGGCTAGAATCTGCAGCGCAGGGAGGCCCAAGCTTTCTGAGCCCCCCCGCTGCAAATTGCAGTCCGCAGCCACCCCAGAAAATGGCGCGTTCATAGAAGCGCCATCTTCTGGCGCTGTACCTAACTCATCCAGGGCCCTGGTGCGGTGGCTCACTGGGTAATAAAGGGGTTAGGGCCAGCTTGGCATTATCAGCTGGCCCTAAGCCCGAAATTCATGGGGTCACGCCAATATTAGACATGACCGCCATGAATTTCTAGTAAAGTATTTAAAAAAACACAACACCCAGAATAAAGTCCTTTAATTGAAATAAATACACAATTTTTTAATGTTCTAAATTAAACCATACTTACCATCATGCCCATTGCAGCTGAAGCCAATGTCTTCTGCAATAAAAGTAAAATAATAAAGCAACCTCATTCTTACCTTTCCATGGTTCCCACGGCGGCTCCAGCTCTGCTACATTGACATGACAGGCTGGATCGCAGCCGAAAGCTGCCATCCAGCTTGCCATGCCGCTGACACTGAGAAGCGCAGGCATGCTTGCGCTCCTCAGTGTCTCGCTGTGACGGCATCCAGATGAGCCGATGTCATGTCCAATGAACTCAGCTCACCTCATGCACGTCACTGACAGTGTGGGAAAATTCTCCTGCGCTCAGTGCTTCAGCAGGAGAATTGTAGTCTGGCTGAAGCCGAAGAGACAGGTGGTGTGTTATCTGGATCTGACAGAAGGCAACTGAACAGGATTCAGATCAGGAGAGAAACTAAACACAGGTCGGATAAACTCCCTGAACTAACAGTGCAGAGTATTATCAGGCAGGAAGATAAGGACTGGAAGAAATTGTGTCACAGGGATCATCTCCCACATCAAACCCTCCCCCCTCTATCTCCATGCTGGATAAAGAATGCTGTGTACTATTGTGTCCTTGTGAAGGAAAAGCCTGTGGTTATGTATGCATAAAAGTGTGCTGCTAAGAGATCTAATCTATGCTGAATTATGCTACTGAAGAGACTGTAATACTGTGCCTTGTGAAGAAACTACTGTATTGTTACTGAAGAGGGTTGCTCAAGAAACTCAGATGGTACTGTAATGAAGATTGTTGCTGTAATATCCCTGAATTTCACTGGTCGTGCTTCAGATTAAATTTCACTGTTAAACTGTTGAAAAAGACTCTTGTCAGATGTGTCTGGTCAGCAATTAAATCTATCGTGTGCCTGAGAGAAACTGCAGCCTATGGTCGCCCTGAGTAACGGTTCCCCCAGGATTCCAAAGAATTCATGAAACCCGTCTCGCCCTATCTGAACCTAGCGGCGTGCGTGTAACATGACATGTGTCATAACATTGGTCCAGGTACAATCCTATGCTTTGTCAGATTGCACTCAGACCAAAAATACTCTCATCTGCACCTGGCCTTACGGTGATTACTGTGGAATGCAAATTTCAAGGGTTATTATCAACCATTTCATTAAGATGACTGACAAGCAGGGCCAAGCAGGGTGTGGATCAAGCACTTGCCTCCCCTTCCACATAGGAGGCTCACAGTTATGTCCCTACCCATCTATTGCTTGCTGAGTCTTCAGATGTAGTGATCCCAAGACTCAGTGCTGCATGCACTTTTACTGCGGCTGGCGCTCAGCTAAAAGAGCGCAAGTCCTCAGTGCTCTACTGACCTCTGCCGCTGCAGCGGAGCTATAAATGATACTAGGCAGCAACATTGCATTAGAGAAGCATAAATATATGGTTAACTGCTTACCTGTCTTTTCTTCTGCTGAACGCTGTGGTTCTCAATGTTATTTGTAACAAAAGAAAAAAAGGTGGAAAAAGAAAAAAAGGTGGAAAAAGAAAAAGCAAATAATAAGGTAATAAAAAAAAAAAAATGAATGATACCTGATGTCACCGACCAGGATCCAGCACAAGCCACTCAATGGTGCACATCAGAACTGATATTGTGCTCACCATTCACAGTACCACCGCGTCCTGTGATAGGCTGCAGCAGTCAAGTGACTTAACACTAGAACTACTGATGGAGTCATTTTGACTCCTTTCGTTTTTTATTTCTCTTCTGTGACTACATTTTTCAGAATTCCGGCTTGAAACTCGGTGACTTTTCCTCAAATATGATGTGAAAAAAGATTTTGTGAGAATAAATAATTTTGGTGAAAAATTTGCGCGTTTTTTTCAAAATTTACCAAGAACTACTGAAGGGAGTCATTTTGACTCCCTACTATATTTTGAGGTCCTTTTGTCACTAAATGTTGCTATAAAGTTTTGTGCATAATTTTTTCACTCTGTCTTATTTACCCTGATGTTCATATAGATGTAGTTCAATTTACATGTCAACTTTTCACATTTTCCTTGTGTTTTACCTGCTTGTATTACTGTGTAATCGATAGTCCTTTGAGCGCATGGCGTTTATTTTTTTTATTTTTTGATTCATATATATTGACACATATAAAGAACTGTACGCTTGCAGAAGCATGCAGGAACAATAATTTACAGTTTACTCTATCTGATGAGGAGCTAGATGCATTCATTGCGATATTCTATGCTCGTGGAATATCTGGCACGAACCGTCACTCGATTAGCAGTATTTGGTGTAATGACTGGGGAATACCGTTTTGCAAAGCGACAATGTCTAGGGACCGCTTTGTTGAAATTATGAGGTTTCTCAGATTTGATGAGAAATCTACTCGATCGGAGAGACTGCAAACGGACAAGTTTGCTCTATTTTCTACTGTGTGGGACAGTTTTATTAAAAATTGTATTGCGTGTTACAAACCTGGCCCATACATAACGGTGGATGAGCAACTTTTCCCAAGCAAAACTAGGTGTCCATTCACGCAGTACATGCCTTCCAAACCAGATAAATATGGTCACAAATATTGGCTAGCTGTTGATAAGAGGAGCAAATATCTGGCAAATGGCTTCCCTTATCTAGGCAAAGATGACACACGCCGTGCTGAGGACCGTTTAGCTGACCATGTGGTAATGAAGTTATTGGACCCGTTTTTGAAAAAAGGTCGCAATGTTACAACCGATAATTATTTTACTTCAGTAAAATTAGCTAAACAGCTAAAAAGCAAAGGAACAACCATCGTGGGAACACTGAACAAGATAAGGCGAGAAGTGCCTAAAGAAATAAAATCCATGAAAGAGGAATTGTACAACACTAAAGTGTTTAGAAATGAAGACAATTTTACACTTACAGTATATCAAGGAAAGCCCAACAAAAATGTTGTCATTTTGAGTTCCGTCCATCCAGATGTTGTTGTTGCGTCTGATTCCGCTAAAAAAACTCCAGAAACGGTAAAGTTTTACAATGAAACAAAATATGGAGTGGATGTAGTGGATCAGATGGCACGAAAATATACCACACGAACATGCACAAGGAGATGGCCTGTTCATGCATTTGAAAGTGCCTTAGACTTTGCGGGTATAAATGCATGGATAATATTCGAGGAGATTACCCACCAAAAAATGTCACGCAAGGCATTTTTGCAAACGCTTGTGAGAGAGTTGAGTGGTCCTTATGTCACAGATAGGGAAAAGGGTTCCACGTCCCAAGTTTCTACATGCTCAGAAGTGATGGTTCAAACAAAATTTTGCCAGATCAAAGAAAAGTGCAAGAAAAATAGATCTGTCGGAAATTGTAAGACTTGTGGTAAGTCTTTGTGTGGGCAATGTACTGCCATAAATCAAAGGCAATGCCTAAAATGCGAAACACCAAATGTTTAGAAGGTGAATTGTGCGCCATATTTTCATTTTTATGCTCCTCCACCTACATTTTCTCTGCCTTTTGTTCTTCAGTTGTTGTTTATATGTGTGCACTTGAATAAAAAAAAATGTTTGAAAAACGTCTATTATAATTATTGTTATTTTCTGTAGAAAAATAAGAAAAGCAGAAAAAAAACAATCAAAAGCATTACTGTTGGATCTCACAATAATAATACATTACAAAAAATATAATTATTAATAAATAACCACAAATGAAACTCTAAAAATAAACGAAAACAAGCAAGGAGTCAAAATGACTCCTTTCAGTAGTTCTAGGCGGGGTCACGAGTCCAGTAGTCCTAGTGTTAAATAGAGTGTCATCAGAAAAACATGTTCAAGTCAGCTGACTGCTGGAGCCTATTACAGACCCTGTGACTGGTGAGGGTGTCATCACTTCTGGTGCCAGTGCACACCAAGTGTGGCCTGACTTGGTGTACTGGATCCAGGTGACTGACAGCTGATATTGTATCACTGATTTAGTTTTTTTGTATGTTTTTTATTAATTTATGTTTGTGCTTTTTCGTTCTTTTTTTTTTTTTTTTAACATTTAGTACTTTTGTTGTTAGGGTTGCTGCCTAGAGTGTTATGTGTGACTGATGTTGCGGTGCAATATAAATCTCACCAGTGAATTGCTGGCTAAAAGCTAAGGGGACCCCACCAACCATGAGAGTCACTCAGTTGATTAGAGCACTGCCAGAGCATAGACATTAACATACAGGTCTATAGGACTGATGGAAATACCAGAGCACAGTACTCTCCCATAGACTATTCACATAGTGGTAAGGCACATTAATCATAATTGCCGCAAACAGTTTGACTTTGACCCTGGAGATCATATTCATGATCTGTATTTCAGACAAGAAGCCAAAAAAGAAATGTCTATTAAAAAAATCCAACTGTACCAACCATCAGGTCTGTTTTTTACACCTGGGATTCTCATAAATAGCACCCCATAAGCCTCTTCAATGAGGTGCTTGCCATTTAAATTATGAATTGTTCTCCTGAGCCGAACTTGTTATAAGGCCACAGCCCCACTATCAGTATTTGGTCAGTATTCAGTCAGTATTTTGTCTCAGGAGTGGGAGACAAAACCAGGAGTGGGTGATAAATGCAGAATTGGTGACTTGTTTCTATTATACCTTTTCTCTGATTGTTCCTCACCTGGTTTTGGCTCCCACTCCTGAGAAAAAATACTGACCAAATACTGATAGTGGGGCCGTGGCCTTAGATGTATTTTGACAAATAGACCACCCATGTATGACTAGTTTGAATCTTCCTAGGATCAAAGACGTGCAAATAACCCAAGTTTTTTTTTTGTTTTCGTTTTTCTACTTTCGTCAAGGTTAATATTAGTTCTTTCCTACATAATACTACATTGTCTTTTTTCTTTTTTAAATGGTTTACTGATTCATTTGTTCTAGCTAATAGGTTACTGTATAACTATGTTATGCTTTATTAGGAAATATTCGACATATTGCAAAGTGTTACCGACAACTTAAATGTAAAATCTATAAATCATTGTTCACTCTGTATAGCAAATCTTGCACATATCGTAAAGATCCATTAATTTTTAAAACACAACAGCACATTTTGACTAAAATGTAAAAATAAAAGTCATGAGCAAAAGGAACATTGGGCCCAATTCATTACGACTGGTGTTTGTTTTTTCATGTTTTTAAAAACTTTTTCTTACTTTTCACTGTTCTTAATAGTTTTGGGGACTTAAAGCTGCGATTGTCTGATTGCTTGTGTTATATACAGCGATGCCACAGTGTTTTTTTTTACCAGATTAACATTTAAAGCGCATGTCTTGAAGGAGTTAAAAGGATCCAACTGCATCAACTCTCAGGACTAATTTTTACACCTGGAATTCTCATAAATCCCATAAGCATCTTTAATGGGGCACTTGCCATTGAAATTATGAATTGTTCTCCTGGGCTAAACTTGTTATAAGATGTATTCTGAAAAAAAACTTCCACCTAGGACTACTTTGGAAGTTCCTGAGAACAAAGATATGCGAATAACTCAAGTGTTTCTTGCTTTTGTTTTCTACTTTTGGCAAGGCTAATATAAGTTAGGTCCTGCTTAATGCTACATTGTCTTTTCTTCTTCCTTACTAATTAATTTGTTCTAGCTAATAAGTTACTATACAACTGAATTATGCAAAGTGTTGCCAAAAACAAAATGTTAAAGTAATATTTATTTAGCTTAAATAATTATAAATTTTTGTCACATTTTGATCTTTGTTTCTTATCTAGTATCTAAGAAGACAAAAGGATATACTAAATATTGGATAAGGATAACGGATAATGCTTCGAAATGTCCTTATTTATACTTATAGTAGACAAAAGATAATAGAGCATAAACAGCAACTAGGCAATAACGACTGATATTTTGTAAAAAAAAAAAATTAAGGGGAAATTAAAAATGAAGCACAATTTGATTGCAGGAAACCACTGTTGAAAGCAAAACATAAAAAAGAGAGACTTGTATTTGCCAAAATGCATATTAAAAAGCCACAAAACATCTGGGAGAATGTCTGTCACGGGGATACCACGACAGAGTGGGGTCAGAAGATCGCAGCGTCTGGTGACACATACACCTGCAGTTGTTAGAACGGCTTCACCGTCCCGTTAGCAGTTCTGGCTTTCATTACTCTGTTTCTGCAAGGGTTAAACTGCTTACTGGGACTCCTGGTGTACTCTGTCTTTTTGTGTCAGCTGTTCTGAGTTGGTTACTCCCCACAAGTTTAAGAACCCTCCTCCTTGCTTATTTCTTTGTCAGTGATAGCTTACCACTTCCTGGTTTACAGTTGAAGGAGAGTCCAGAGTTAGGAACTCGTGGTTCGAGATGTTTTAAGGAGATTTCTGCATGGATTTGGTTTGTGTGTGTTTCTCCTAAACATCTTCCCATTTGGTTTGTTCCACCTATCCCTCCCTTAATTCAAACTCGGTCATTTTCTGAGTGTATTTGTATGATTGTGGTTTTCTTTTATCTTTGTCTGTTTTCCCCTTTCTGTCAGATTTGTGTTATTCCATTTGCTTCTGTCCCATACCTCCTTTGGTGGGGGAATAAACAGATAAGCGTGCATATAGCAGCATAGCGAGGTATGAGATCCTGGCATCACCACTATCAGGGGTAATCTGGGGGATAGGGATAGCCCTAGGATTCCCCTAGTTTGAGGGACAGGGTTGGAGCCCATTGTCCCTGGAAATCCTACTGCATTATTGTGACAATGTCCTTTGGACAGATGAGACAAAACTGGAGCTTTATTGCAAGTCTCATCAACTCTATATTCACAGGCACAAAAAGCAAAGACGATTCTACTTACTATGAAGCATGGAGGAGGCTCAGTTATGTTGTGGGGCTGCTTTGCTGCATCTGGCACAGGGTGTCTTGAATCTGTCCAGTTCTGGCTAGTATCAGAAAGCTTGGTCTGAGTCGCAAGTCATGGCTTCTCCAACAGGATAATGACCCAAAACACACAGATAATAACATCCAAGAAAGGCTAAGAGCAAAGCATTGGACTCTTCTGAAGTGTCTTTTGTGAGCCTTATCTATTAACGCAGCTGAAACCTGCAGTTTGGAGTAGGCTTCTTCACACTTGAGATAGCTGGAGCAGTTTGCTCACATGAAGTGGCCAAATACCTGTGGACACGTGCAGAAGTCTCATTGAGAGTTATAGAAATTGAAAAGAGAATTAGATGGGTAGAAAGGCAAAATAAGCAATTGTAAGCACACAGCGCTATATAATAGGATGATTGTACTATATTAAGAGGATGAACATTTTGATGGGAGGAGGGCTTCTTTACCTACAATCATCATCTGTTTCTGAGCTGCCCAGCACGGGGAAACAAGAGAAAAAACACAGCCTATAAAGTCAGCCACATGTGAAGAAGTTGGAGAAACTACAGAAGTTGATGGTTTTCTGAGCACTGATTTCCCCGTGGGTGTTGCTGAAAGGTTTCTTACACCCAGATATGAAATGGTGAAAAGAGGACTTATAGGGGTACTCTGGGGAGATACATTTTTTTGTACTGTTCCTGCCCTTATACACTAAAAATATGAGATGGTCAGTGCAGGTATATGATCTTTTTAATCCTTGTAATTCCATGTGACAGAATCTGCTCTTTCACAGCTCCCCCCTCTCTTCTTGGTCATTACACCATACACTAGGTGCTGCTCCTCCCTGTAAGGAACAGCCGGCTCGTGGCCACATCCCCTGTACTCTGCAGAGAAACAGCTCTGGGTCTTCCCGAACACAACCCCTCAAATCAGCCATTATTAGGGGTCTGTGTGACAGAAGCTGGTTTTCACTGCACTGCTCATTACATTACAGGAACATTACAGCAATGTGTTGCTTCCCACTGTTATCAGCCAGTCTAATAGCTGTTTCTCTGTAGAGTACAGGGGGCATGGCCACGCCCCCTCTCCTCAAGCTGGCTGTTCCTTACAGGGGGAGCAGCACTTGGTGTATGATGTAATGACCCAGAAAGGGGGGGGGGGGAGCAGTGAAAGAGCAGATTCTGTCACATGGAATGACAAGGGTTAAAAAGATCATATGACTGCACTTACCATCTCATCTTTTTAGTGTATGAGGACAGGAACAATATAATTTTTTTTTATCTCCTCGGAATACCCCTTTAAGCAAATTATGAATATCATATTCACACAAGTCAAAAGTCCCAAGACGCTTACCATCTGAAAACTATTTTATCCAAGTAGTCAATGTTGCCAATCGCCCAGATAGGCGCTGGGAGAAGTTGGTCAGGGGCGGCATCAGACTAGACTTGTCTCCAGCTGTGTTCCCAGGCAGTGGTGTAACTAGAGTCTGATGGGCCCCGGTGCAAGATTTGGACCAGGGCCCCCATCCATCCTGAACATATATATACATCCCTCCATTCTGGTCCACTTTCTGGTATACAGTAATGGTCAAAAGTATTGGCACCCCTGCAATTCTGTCAGATAATACTCAGTTTCTTCCTGAAAATGATTGCAATCACAAATTCTTTAGTATTATTCTCTTCATTTAATTTGCATGCAAGGAAAAAACACAAAAGAGAATGAAGCAAAAATCAAATCATTGATCATTTCACACAAAACTCCAAAAATGGGCCGGACAAAAGTATTGGCACCCTCAGCCTAATACTTGGTTGCACAACCTTTAGCCAAAATAACTGCGAACAACCGCTTCCGGTAACCATCAATGAGTTTCTTACAATGCTCTTCTGGAATTGTAGACCATTCTTCTTTGGCAAACTGCTCCAGGTCCCTGATATTTGAAGGGTGCATTCTCCAAACTGCCATTTTGAGATCTCTCCACAGGTGTTCTATGGGATTCAGGTCTGGACTCATTGCTGGCCACCTTAGGAGTCTCCAGTGCTTTCTCTAAAACCATTTTATAGTGCTTTTGGAAGTGTGTTTTGGGTCATTGTCCTGCTGGAAGACCCATGACCTCTGAGGGAGACCCAGCTTTCTCACACTGGGCCCTACATTATGCTGCAAAATTTGTTGGTAGTCTTCAGACTTCATATTGCCATGCACACGGTCAAGCAGTCCAGTGCCAGAGGCAGCAAAGCAACCCCAAAACATCAGGGAACCTCCGCCTTGTTTGACTGTAGGGACCGTGTTCTTTTCTTTGAATGACTCTTTTTTTTTCCTGTACACTCTATGTTGATGCTTTTTCCCAAAAAGCTCTACTTTTGTCTCATCTGACCTGAGAACATTCTTCCAAAACGTTTTAAGCTTTCTCAGGTAAGTTTTGGCAAACTACAGCCTGGCTTTTTTATGTCTCGGGGTAAGAAGTGGGGTCTTCCTGGGTATCCTACCATACAGTCCCTTTTCATTCAGACGCCGTCGGATAGTACGGGTTGACACTGTTGTACCCTCGGACTGCAGGGCAGCTTGAACTTGTTTGGATGTTAGTCGAGGTTCTGTATCCACCATCCGCACAATCTTGCGTTGAAATCTCTCGTCAATTTTTCTTTTCCGTCCACATCTAGGGAGGTTAGCCACAGTGCCATGGGCTTTAAACTTCTTGATGACACTGCACACGGAAGACACAGGAACATTCAGGTCTTTGGAGATGGACTTGTAGCCTTGAGATTGCTCATGCTTCCTCACAATTTGGTTTCTCAAGTCCTCAGACAGTTCTTTGGTCTTCTTTCTTTTCTCCATGCTCAATGTGGTACACACAAGGACACACGACAGAGGTTGAGTCAACTTTAATCCATGTTAACTGGCTGCAAGTGTGATTTAGTTATTGCCAACACCTGTTAGGTGCCACAGGTAAGTTACAGGTGCTGTTAATTAGACGAATTAGAGAAGCATCACATGATTTTTCAAAGGGTGCCAATACTTTTGTCCACCCCATTTTTTAGGTTTGGTGTGGAATTATATCCAATTTGGCTTTAGGACAATTCTTTTTGTGTTTTTTTCATTGAAGACAAATTAAATGAAGAGAATAATACCAAAGAATTTGTGATTGCAATCATTTTCAGGAAGAAACTGAGTATTATCTGACAGAATTGCCGGGGTGCCAATACTTTTGGCCAGCACTGTATATCCCCCACCTCAAAATATGTCCCTCGTTCTGCCGCTGTTATTTAATGTATAAAAAAAAAGAAATTATTTTATATTATACTCACCAGGGGCGTAAATACAAGTCATGGGGCTCCATAGTAGAAGTATAATGCACACCCCATAATCCTCCATATAGTATATTGCACAGCCCATAGTCTTCCATATAATATACTGCACCGCCCATGGTCCTTCACATAATATACTGCACAGCCCATAGTCATCCATGTAGTATAATGCACAGCCCATAGTCCTCCATATACTATAATGCACAGCTGATAATTTTCCATAATAGTATAATGCACTCCCATAGTCATCCACAGTAGTATTATGTACCCCTTAGTCATCCATTTTAGTATAATGCACATCCCATAGTCATCCATAGTCATCCATAGTAGTATAATGCACCCCTATAGCCATCCATAGTAGTATAGTATCATAAAAACATAGGTTGAATAAAGACCTAGGTCCATCCAGTTCAACCTTTCTCCCCCAATTGTACTCCCTACACTAACATACTAACTTATTGAGACTAGGCCTCACAAATGTATTATTACCATTTTTATTAATGCTGCACTATTACAATTAAAAATGAACCAGTTTATAATTGTTTTGATTAGTTGTATATTTTGTATTAGGGTATGTGCACACGATGCAGAAATGCTCAGGATTTTTTCCTGAGCGTTTCTGCATCTCTCTGGCAGGAAAAAACGCATGTGGATTGAACATGCGGTTTCCTGCCAGGGACATGCGGAAATGAAGCGGTCTTCACTTTCATTTCCGCATGCGGGTTGACAAGCGCTTCCCAAGCGATTTTAGCATCACTTGGAAAGTGCTTGTCAACTTTACACTATATAAATCCATGCAACCGGCATGGATTTATATAGTGTGTGAATGTCAAAAAATAAAAAATCAATATATACTTTACCCTCTGATGGCCCCCGGTGTCCGGCTTCGCTCGGTCCCGGCTGCCGGCAGTGAAGACTTTAGGACCTTCCGACGTCAGCGTCACGTGACCCGTCACATGACTCTGACGTCAGCGAAGGTCCTTCATTCAACCGCGAAGTGCCCGGGAAGCCAGCAGGACGCCGCGCGGGCCGTCAGAAGGTGAGAATATATATATTTTTTATTTTATTCTTTTTTTTTTTAATGGTACCTGGGTCTGGATGCGAGTCCTCTCATCCACACCCGGGTGCCATCCGCACATTAGACCGCATGAAAAGCGCATCAACATATACAGTGATGCGGATTCCATGCGGTCTAATGCAAGTCAATGGCGGCAAAAGAGCAGCGTTTCCGCAAAATTAATTGACATGCTGTGGATTTTTGACCGCAGCGTTTACGCTGCGGAAAAATCCGCATCATGGGCACAGCACATGCGGATTTCAATTGGGGAACATTGCTGCCCTTCTACCATGCGTTTTTAATGCATTTCCGCGGCGTTTACGCAACTGCAAAAACGCCGCGGAAACGCATGAAAAACGCATCGTGTGAACTCAGCCTCTCTGTTATGATTCTAATAATGGTATTATTAAAATCCCTATGCCTAAATCTGTTGATCCAGAAAAAGGCAGGACACATTCAGCCAATTTGCATCATACGGAAAAATTCCTTCTTGACTCCGAGAAAAGGCGATCAGTCCAAGAATCCTGGATCAAACCTAATTATGATACTAGTTATGTAATTACTATTACCGTATTAAATGTACTACAATAGGTGTAATATTTTGTCTAATTTAACTGTAAAACACAATGTTATGTGTATCGAGGAAATCATACAGCACTTTTTTGAAAGCTGTTATAGTGTCTGCCATTACTACCTCTTGTGGTCGGCATTCCACGGTCTGACTGCTTGGACTGTAAAGAACCCTTTCCTGTTTAGGTGCGGAATCGCCTTTCTTCCACCTGTAATGAGTGCCCCCTGGTCCTTAGTATGGTCTTTGGAAGGAATAAGTTGTGTGCTAGTCCTTTGTATTGACCACAGATATATTTATACATGTAAATGAGATCCCCTCTGAGGCGTCATTTTTCTAAGCTAAACCAGCTCAACTTTTTCAACCTCTCATCATATGAGAGGCCTTCCATTCTTTGTAATAATCTAGTAGCCCACCTTTGAACTGACTCTAACTTCTGAATATCCTTTTCAAAATGTGGAGCCCAAAACTGGATCCCATATTCCAGATGTGGCCTCACCAGTGATTTATAAAGGGGTAACAATACGTTGGGATCGTGGGATTTTATTTCTCTTTTTATACATCCTAAAATCTTGTTTGCTTTTGCGGCTGCTGCTTGACATTGAGTACTGCTGTTCAGCTTGCTTGTAACCAGAATACTCAAGTCCTTCTCCTGTTCTGTAGTCCCGAGTATTCTCCCATTTAATGTGTATACAGCAACAGGATTACTCCGTCCTAGGTGCATTACTCTACATTTATCTATATTAAATCTCATCTGCCAAGTGTTTGTCCATTCAGACATCTTTTCCAGATCGTTCTGCAATATCGTAATGTCAAGATCAGATTTTAATATCCTACATAGTTTGGTGTCTTCAGCAAAAACTGACACTTTACTCTCAATCCCATCCCCGAGGTCATTACTAAAGAAGTTAAAAATAATTGGTCCGAGCACAAATCCCTGAGGTCTCCACTGCTGATTATATCCCATTTAGAGAACGTACCATTTATGATGACGCTTTGTTTCCTATCATTTAGCCAATTCCTTACCTATCTACATATAGTTCCCCCAAGTTCTTGCTTCTGTAGCTTCAGTATAAGGCTGCTACGTGGTACAGTATCAAATGCCTTTGCAAAGTCCAGATAAATCACATCAGCCGCATTACCAACATCCATATTTGCACTTACCTCCTCATAGAACCCCAACATGTTGGTTAGACACAACCTATTTTTCATGAATCCATGCTGATTATCATTTATTATATTATTCTCTGTGATATAACTCTGCAGGTCATCTCTTATGATGCCCTCAAAAACTTTGCACACCACTGATGTCAAACTTACCGGACGGTAGTTACCTGGATCCACCTTCTTACCTTTCTTAAATAGTATTATTATTATTATATATTATTATAACGCTATTTATTCCATGGCGCTTTACATGTGAAAAAAAGGGGTATATATACAAAAACAATTACAATGATCTTTAACAAATCGTGACTGCGACTGGTACAGAAAGAGAGAAGACCCTGCCCCCGAGGACTCACAGTCTACAAGGGATGGCTGAGGAGACAGTGGGTGGGGGTATCAGTACCACATCAGCTATCCTCCAATCCTGTGGCACTATCCCTGTTACAAGAGAGGAAAATGAGATTCAGCGTTCTGTCAATTACTGAGCTCAATTCTCTCAGTATCTGTGGATGAATGCCATCTAGGCTGGAGGATTTGTTTAATTTGCTCAGTACTTCTTTTTGTGTTAAACTAGTTATATCAGATGGTGAACTTTGATTTTTCGCCTGTTGAAAGATCCGTGGAACAGACGGTTTGTTGGTGAACATGGATGAAAAGTGCATGTTTAATATCTCAGCCTTTTCTTTGTCCTCTATAATTATCTAGTTATCATCTTTTAATGGGCTGATACCATCTGATTTTTTTCTTTTTGGCATTGATGTATGTATAAAAATTTTTGGGATTTATTTTAATGTCTCTGGTGATTTGTTGCTCTGTAGATAATTTTGCTAGTTTGATTTCTTTTTTACATGTCTTATTTAGATCTTTATACTCCTAAAATGCTATTTCTGTATTCTCGGCCTTCAAAATTTGGAATGCCCTTTGTTTTTGTCTTAGTACAAAGTTTAATATCTTATTTATCCATAATGGTTTCTTTTTATTCCTGGACATTTTATTACCAGAGGGTATACATTTTCTACAGGATTCTAGTAGTATTTCCTTAAACATGCCCCATTTGCATTCGGTATCCCCAGTTACCATGATATGGTCCCAGTCTACAATATTAAGCTCTTCCCTTAATTTGTTGAAATCAGCTTTCCTAAAGTTCAAGGTTTTTGCATTTCCTTTTTGAAATGTTTTATTGAATATTACATTGAAACGTATCATATTATGGTCGCTGTTTCCCAAATACTCCCAGACCTGTAGATCAGAAATTGTATCTGGTCTATTTGACAGAACCAGATCCAGCAGATTACCTCCCCTGGTTGGTTCATCTACCAGCTGAGAGAGGTAATTGTCCTAAACTGTGGATAACAACTTGCAGCTTTTAGCACAGCTGGAAGATTCTATGTCCCATTGAATATCTGGATAGTTAAAATCCCCGTAATAAGGACCCTATTATTATTTGCTGCATTTTTAATTTGTTGCAGCATATTGTCCTCTACCAGTTCAGCTATATTAGGAGGCTTGTAACAAATTCCAATTAAAAACTTTCCATTATGGCCATCCCCATGTACATTAACCCATCTAATACACCCCATAGTCATACATAGTAGTATAATGCACCCCATAGTCATCCATAGTAGTATAATACACCCCATAGTCATCCATAGTAGTATAATACACTCCATAGTCATCCATAGTAGTATAATGCACCCCATAGTTATATATAGCAGTATAATTTGTTTTGTGATCTGAAACATTTAAATGTGACAAACAGGGAAAAGAATAAGAAATCAGGAAGGGGACAAATACTTTTTCACACACTGTACATAGCCGTTTATCGCACCCCCATCAGGGCCGGCGTCAGCACTCGGCGCACCCGGGCAAGTGACAGGGCCCTGAGCAGACGGGAGGGCCCACTCGCCGTCGGGCACCCTGCCGCGCTATTGGACCCATGAGCGGAGGAGAGCGGTACCAGTGCTTGCTCCTCTCCCTGTGTCTCCCCAGCAGCTCCAGTCTCTTCCGCGTCCTCTGACTGTGACATCTCAGGTCAGAGGGTGCGGTGACGTCTTTCTACCATGCTCTCTCCTGAACTGTCACAGTGCAGAGCGGGAAGACGCTGGAGTCCAGAGCAGTGGCAGCAGGTGAGGAGAAGTGAGGTGAGTATTTGATTTTTTTTTTAATGTATGGAGGCATGGGGCATTATATGGGGGGGGGGGAGTGACATCCTGCATGCGGCATTATAAGGGAAGGGGGGGGTGACATCCTGCATGGGGCATTATAAGGGGGGGTGACATCCTGCATGGGGCATTATAAGGGAGGGGGTGTGACATCCTGCATGGGGCATTAAAAGGGGGGGTGACATCCTGCATGGGGCATTATAAGGGAGGGTGGGTGTGTGTGACATCCTGCATGGGGCATTGAAAGGGGGGAAGTGACATCCTGTATGGGGCATTAAAAGGGGGGGAGTGACATCCTGAATGGGGCATTATAAGGGAAGGGGGGGGTGACATCCTAGATGGGGCAATATAAGGGGGGGTGACATCCTGCATGGGGCATTATAAGGGGGGAAGTGACATCCTGCATGGGGCATTAAAAGGGGGGGAAGTGACATCCTGTATGGGGCATTATAAGGGTGGTGACATCCTGCATGGGGTATTATAAGGGGGGGGAGTGACATCCTGAATGGGGCATTATAAGGCGGGGAAGTGACATTCTGCATGGGGCATTATAAGGGAGGGGGTGTGTGTGTGACATCCTGCATGGGGCATTAAAAAGGGGGGAAGTGACATCCTGTATGGGGCATTAAAAGGGGAGGAGTGACATCCTGCATGGGGCATTATAAGGGAAGGGGGGTGTGACAACTTGTATGGGTCATTATAAGGGGGGGAGTGACATCCTGCATGGGGCATTATATGGGGGGAAGTGACATACTGCATGGTGCATTATAAGGCAGGGGGGTGCGTGTGACATCCTGCATGGGGCATTAAAAGGGGGGGAGTGACATCCTGCATGGGGCATTATAAGGGAGGGGGTGTGACATCCTGCATGGGGCATTAAAAGGGGGGGTGACATCCTGCATGGGGCATTATAAGGGAGGGGGTGTGTGTGACATCCTGCATGGGGCATTAAAAGGGGGGAAGTGACATCCTGTATGGGGCATTAAAAGGGGGGGTGACATCCTGAATGGGGCATTATAAGGGAAGGGGGGTGTGACATCCTGGATGGGGCATTATAAGGGGGAAGTGACATCCTGCATGGGGCATTATAAGGGGGGAAGTGACATCCTGCATGGGGCATTAAAAGGGGGGGAAGTGACATCCTGCATGGGGCATTATAAGGGGGGGTGACATCCTGCATGGGGTATTATAAGGGGGGGTAGTGACATCCTGAATGGTGCATTGTTCTTCCACTGTACAAAGCACTGGTCAGACCACACTTGGAATACTGTGCTCAGTTATGGGCCCCAATATATAGAAAGGATATAAATGAGCTTGAAAAGGTACAAAGGAGGGCAACAAAATTAATAAAGGGAATGGAGGGACTGCAATACCCAGAGAGGTTGGCAAAACTAGGACTATTCAGCCTGGAAAAGAGAAGGTTGAGGGGGGACATAATAAATGTGTACAAATATGTTAGGGGACAGTATAGAGACCTTGCCCGGGATTTGTTCAAAAGGAGGGATATTACGGTAACAAGAGGGCACTCACTAAGACTGGAAGAGAAAAGGTTTCAGCACCAGCATAGGAAGGGGTTCTTTACGGTAAGAGCAGTGAGAATATGGAATTCACTGAGTGAGGAGACGGTAATGTCGGATTCACTACACCAGTTCAAGCGGGGACTGGATGCTTTTCTAGATACCAGGCAGATTTCTGCATATACTTAAAAATAGAATAAAATAGTAGGTTGATACAGGGATTTATTCTGACTGCTGGTTTCAGAGTCGGGAGGGAATTTTTCCTCAGGTGAAGATTGGCTAAATCATTTGGGGTTTTTGCCCTCCTCTGGATCAACTTTAGCAACTACAGAACTTACAGGTCGAACTTGATGGACGCAAGTCTTTATTCGGCTTTACAAACTATGTATGTACTATGTACTATGTATTAAAAAGGGAGGAAAGTGACATCCTATATGGGGCATTATAAGGGGGGGTGACGTCCTGCATGGGGCATTATAAGGGGGGGAAGTGACATCCTGCATGGGGCATTAAAAGGGGAGGAGTGACATCCTGCATGGGGCATTATAAGGGAAGGGGGGGGTGACAACTTGCATGAGTCATTATAAGGGGGGGGAGTGACATCTTGCATGGGACATTATATGGGGGAAGTGACATACTGCATGGTGCACTATAAGGCAGGGGGGTGCGTGTGACATCCTGCATGGGGCATTAAAAGGGGGGGGAGTGACATCCTGCATGGGGCATTTAAAAGGGGGGAGTGACATCCTGCAGGTGGCATTATAAGGGAAGGGGGTGCTACATCCTGCATGGGGCATTATAAGGGGGAAGAAGTGACATCCTGTATGGGGCATTATATGGGGGGGAAGTGACATCTTGCATGGGGCATTATAAGGTGGGGGGGTTGACATCCTGTATGGGGCATTATAAGGGAGGGGGGGTGACATCCTGCATGGGGCATTAAAAGGGGGGGGGGAGTGACATCCTGCATGGGGCATTATATGGGGGAGAGTGACATCCTGCATTGGGCATTATAAGGGAGAGGGGGTGACATCCTGCGTGGGACATTATAAGGGTGTGACATCCTGCATGGGGCATTATAAGGGAAAGGGGGTGTGACATCCTGCATGGGGCATTAAAGAGGGGAAGTGACATCCTGCATGAGGCATTATATGGGGGGAGTTACATCCTGCATGGGGCATTATAAGGTGGGGGGGTGACATTCTGTATGGGGCATTATAAGGGAGGGGGGTATGACATCCTGCATGGGGCATTAAAAGGGGGGAAGTGACATCCTGCATGGGGCATTATAAGGGGGGTGGCATAATGCATGGGGCATTATAATGGGGGAACAGCCTGCGTGGGGAATTATGTGGGGGGAACAGCCTGCATGAGGCATTATGTGGGGGGAACAGCCTGCATGGAGCATTATGTAGGAGCACAGCCTGCATGGAGCGTTATATGGGGGCCAGTATTCTGTATGGAGCGTTATATGGCAGCCAGTATCCTGTATGGAGCGTTATAAGTGGGCCAATATCCTGTATGAAGCGTTATATGGGGCCAGTATCCTGTATGGAGCATTTTATGGGGGCCAGTATTCTGTATGGAGCGATTCGCCGGTTTCTGAGCTATTGTGGAATTTACAATAGATATTGGTCATGTAATGTAAGAAGTGAAATCTTCGGCATTGTACTATATATATATATATACACATATATATAGTGGTGGTCAAAAGTATTGGCACCCCTGCAATTCTGTCAGATAATACTCAGTTTCTTCCTGAAAATGATTGCAATCACAAATTCGTTGGTATTATTATCTTCATTTAATTTGTCTTCAATGAAAAAACACAAAAAGAATTGTCCTAAAGCCAAATTGGATATAATTCCACACCAAACCTATAAAAGGGGGTGGATAAAAGTATTGGCACGGTTTGAAAATCATGTGATGCTTCTCTAATTCGTATAATTAACAGCACCTGTAACTTACCTGTGGCACCTAACAGGTGTTGGCAATAACTAAATCACACTTGCAACCAGTTAACATGGATTAAAGTTGACTCAACCTCTGTCCTGTGTCCTTGTGTGTACCACATTCAGCATGGAGAAAAGAAAGAAGACCAAAGAACTGTCTGAGGACTTGAGAAACCAAATTGTGAGGAAGTATGAGCAATTTCAAGGCTACAGGTCCATCTCCTGTGTCTTCAGTGTGCAGTGTCATCAAGAAGTTTAAAGCCCATGGCACTGTGGCTAACCTCCCTAGATGTGGACGGAAAAGAAAAGAGAGATTTCAACGCAAGATTGTGCGGATGGTGGATAAAGAACCTCAACTAACATCCAAACAAGTTCAAGCGCCCTGCAGTCCGAGGGTTCAACAGTGTCAACCCGTACTATCCATCGGCATCTGAATGAAAAGGGACTGTATGGTAGGATACCCAGGAAGACCCCACTTCTTACCCCGAAACATAATAAAAAAGCCAGGCTGGAGTTTGCCAAAACTTACCTGAGAAAGGCTAAAACATTTTGGAAGAATATTCTCTGGTCAGATGAGACAAAAGTAGAGCTTTTTGGCAAAAAGCATCAACATAGAGTGTACAGGAAAAAAAAGAGGCATTCAATGAAAAGAACACAGTCCCTACAGTCAAATATGGCGGAGGTTCCCTGATGTTTTGGGGTTGCTTTGCTGCCTCTGGCACTGGACTGCTTGACCATGTGCATGGCATTATGAAGTCTGAA